>NC_069500.1:1448734354-1448949354 GCF_027579735.1 Bombina bombina | reverse complement strand
GTACCATTAGATAGCCGGTACCTAATCATGCACTGTTATGTCATATAGTACCATTAGATAGCCGGTACCTAATCATGCACAGTTATGACATATAGTACCATTAGATAGCCGGTACCTATATCATGCACTGTTATATCATATAGTACCATTAGATAGCCGGTACCTAATCATGCACTGTTATATCATATAGTACCATTAGATAGCCGGTACCTAATCATGCACTGTTATGTAATATAGTACCATTAGATAGCCGGTACCTAATCATGCACAGTTATGACATATAGTACCATTAGATAGTTGGTACCTATATCATGCACTGTTATATCATATAGTACCATTAGATAGCCGGTACCTAATCATGCACAGTTATGACATATAGTTAGGCTGACCATATGTCCCGTTTTGAAAGGGACAGTACCGTTATTGTATGTTTTTTCCCCTGTCCCGTCTTTTCTTTATTAATAGTCATTTTGTCCCGTTTTGAGGGTTATCAGACCGTGCGGGCAGCGCAAGTGTAATTTTTTATTGCACACACACCACTTAAATTTTTTTTAAACTCCCCGCCGGCGGGGAGGGCAGTTTTTTTAAAAACTTTTTTTTTTTAACTGCAGCTGGGTTGGCGTTGGGTGGCCGTTCCCACATGATCCACAGCATGCAGTCTTCATGCAGTATTAGCAGTCTATGCCGCCCGTGCTCTTCAAAATTAGGGGCATGTCATTGATAGGTGCCTATAAAGAGTCAGTGACAGTAGGTCAGTACTGAGCCTAGGAGGGAGACTGGTCACTGGTCAGCGTGAGGGAAGTTAGATTACTAGCTAGCTCAGCTGCAGTAGTGCCAATACTTTACTAGTAACTTACACTCAGGACAGGCTCAGCACAGGGGTCGGCAGGAGTCGGACTAAAAATATCTGAGATTCAGTCAGTCATCATCTGGATCGGATGTGATGATCAATCATCTGCTTTTAGCCGCTGCCTCACCATCATCCGAATTATAGGCTGACCTGACCATCACCAGACACCAGAGAGATAATTCTTGTTGCCATCTTCTTCTTGTTTGTGTCACAGACGTGTGAAGTGAACATACAAAGTAGTGTTATGGTCTGGTCTGGAAGTAGATCGATTCAACGGTCTACAGTCTATGTTCTGAACTTCAGCTTCTGCAAGAATTGTGCACGGCCAAGGTAAGACCAGTGTCTGTGCCTGGCAATCAATTAAATTAAATTAATTGTCATTTATTATATCATATGCTTATTATTATTATGCTGCTGCAGTGCTGGTTGTAGTACAGGCGTTATAAAATAACGGTTATTATCAAGTAACTATGTAGTTCCACATTTTTATCAGTTCTTCAACCATTTACATGTGCAACAATTATTTTGGGCAACTCATCTAAAAAAAATCTACAACAACTATCCAGATATTCAAACCAAACGCAAGTTCAGAGGCTTTTATCCTTTAAAATCAGTTAATATGGGGGAATTTGCCTTGACAACATAGGATAATCTCACTTTTTTAAAGCATGTTTGTTGTTTGTATGATAAATTTAATTGCAATACTTTTGTTCACAAGCTTCAGAATCAGCTCTTCTTATTATATAAGCATGTTCTCTTTGATTTTCTTTGTTTAAACAACAAATTTGGCTTGGCTATCCATCTGTTTAAAAGTGACAATGAGTCTGAGACAAGTTCCATAATATATATTAATATTAATGAATATTGTGGGGGGGAGGCATGATGGATGTGATCTAATGGAGGGAACCTTCGTATTTAGAATGGTTATTGGATAAGTAATTTCCCTTAACAACAGTTATAATAAAAAGCATTTTATAGGGTGTCTTTATAAGTCAGAACATTTGTGCTTTATTTTTATATAGATTTGCCAATTTTCTGTGTGCATCAAATTTTAAGTAAAAATAATTTCATATACATGATACATCAGCCCATGGAGTGTGAGAAGTTTTATTATATGGTGTTGAAAGACCGAAATTTGCTGTGTAAATTTGTTTCATCAGACAAATATTCATGGTACAATCATGATGAAATACAGACCCCCTCTAGCTCTACGTCTACCTAAAATTTTTGTATGAGTTCTTCTGTCACTGAAGGATAAATGTTGGCTCAATAGTTTAAATTCATGTCATAAAACTTAACTTTTGTTACAATCTTACTTTATTTCATATAAATAAAGAATATTAACCCCGTCCCGTTTTTGACCGCTCAATGTCCCGTTTTTGTCTCAAGGAAATATGGTCAGCCTACATATAGTACCATTAGATAGCCGGTACCTAATCATGCACAGTTATGTCATATAGTACCATTAGATAGCCGGTACCTATTCATGCACTGTTATGTCATATAGTACCATTAGATAGCCGGTACCTAATCATGCACTGTTATATCATATAGTACCATTAGATAGCCGGTACCTAATCATGCACTGTTATGTCATATAGTACCATTAGATAGCCGGTACCTAATCATGCACTGTTATGTCATATAGTACCATTAGATAGCCGGTACCTAATCATGCACTGTTATGTCATATAGTACCATTAGATAGCCGGTACCTAATCATGCACTGTTATGTCATATAGTACCATTAGATAGCCGGTACCTAATCATGCACTGTTATGTCATATAGTACCATTAGATAGCCGGTACCTAATCATGCACTGTTATATCATATAGTACCATTAGATAGCCGGTACCTAATCATGCACTGTTATGTCATATAGTACCATTAGATAGCTGGTACCTATATCATGCACTGTTATGTCATATAGTACCATTAGATAGCCGGTACCTAATCATGCACTGTTATGTCATATAGTACCATTAGATAGCCGGTACCTATTCATGCACTGTTATGTCATATAGTACCATTAGATAGCCGGTACCTATTCATGCACTGTTATGTCATATAGTACCATTAGATAGCCGGTACCTAATCATGCACAGTTATGTCATATAGTACCATTAGATAGCCGGTACCTAATCATGCACTGTTATGTCATATAGTACCATTAGATAGCCGGTACCTAATCATGCACTGTTATGTCATATAGTACCATTAGATAGACGGTACCTAATCATGCACTGTTATGTCATATAGTACCATTAGATAGCCGGTACCTATATCATGCACTGTTATGTCATATAGTACCATTAGATAGCCGGTACGTAATCATGCACTGTTATGTCATATAGTACCATTAGATAGCTGGTACCTAATCATGCACTGTTATGTCATATAGTACCATTAGATAGCCGGTACCTATATCATGCACTGTTATGTCATATAGTACCATTAGATAGCCGGTACCTATATCATGCACTGTTATGTCATATAGTACCATTAGATAGCCGGTACCTAATCATGCACTGTTATGTCATATAGTACCATTAGATAGCCGGTACCTAATCATGCACTGTTATGTCATATAGTACCATTAGATAGCCGGTACCTATATCATGCACTGTTATGTCATATAGTACCATTAGATAGCCGGTACCTAATCATGCACTGTTATGTCATATAGTACCATTAGATAGCCGGTACCTAATCATGCACTGTTATGTCATATAGTACCATTAGATAGCCGGTACCTAATCATGCACTGTTATGTCATATAGTACCATTAGATAGCCGGTACCTAATCATGCACTGTTATGTCATATAGTACCATTAGATAGCCGGTACCTAATCATGCACTGTTATGTCATATAGTACCATTAGATAGCCGGTACCTAATCATGCACTGTTATGTCATATAGTACCATTAGATAGCCGGTACCTAATCATGCACTGTTATGTCATATAGTACCATTAGATAGCCGGTACCTAATCATGCACTGTTATGTCATATAGTACCATTAGATAGCCGGTACCTAATCATGCACTGTTATGTCATATAGTACCATTAGATAGCCGGTACCTAATCATGCACTGTTATGTCATATAGTACCATTAGATAGCCGGTACCTAATCATGCACTGTTATATCATATAGTACCATTAGATAGCCGGTACCTAATCATGCACTGTTATGTCATATAGTACCATTAGATAGCCGGTACCTAATCATGCACTGTTATGTCATATAGTACCATTAGATAGCCGGTACCTAATCATGCACTGTTATGTCATATAGTACCATTAGATAGCCGGTACCTAATCATGCACTGTTATGTCATATAGTACCATTAGATAGCCGGTACCTAATCATGCACTGTTATATCATATAGTACCATTAGATAGCCGGTACCTAATCATGCACTGTTATATCATATAGTACCATTAGATAGCCGGTACCTAATCATGCACTGTTATGTCATATAGTACCATTAGATAGCCGGTACCTAATCATGCACTGTTATGTCATATAGTACCATTAGATAGCCGGTACCTAATCATGCACTGTTATGTCATATAGTACCATTAGATAGCCGGTACCTAATCATGCACTGTTATGTCATATAGTACCATTAGATAACCGGTACCTATATCATGCATTGTTATATCATATAGTACCATTAGATAGCCGGTACCTAATCATGCACTGTTATGTCATATAGTACCATTAGATAGCCGGTACCTAATCATGCACTGTTATGTCATATAGTACCATTAGATAGCCGGTATCTATATCATGCACTGTTATGTCATATAGTACCATTAGATAGCCGGTATCTATATCATGCACTGTTATGTCATTTAGTACCATTATATATCCGGTACCTAATCATGCACTGTTATGTCATATGGTACCATTAGATAGCCGGTATCTATATCATGCACTGTTATGTCATATAGTACCATTAGATAGCCGGTATCTATATCATGCACTGTTATGTCATATAGTACCATTAGATAGCCGGTACCTAATCATGCACTGTTATGTCATATAGTACCATTAGATATCCGGTACCTAATCATACACTGTTATGTCATATGGTACCATTAGATAGCCGGTACCTAATCATGCACTGTTATATCATATAGTACCATTAGATAGCTGGTACCTAATCATGCACTGTTATGTCATATAGTACCATTAGATAGCCGGTATATAATCATGCACTGTTATGTCATATAGTACCATTAGATAGCTGGTACCTAATCATGCACTGTTATGTCATATAGTACCATTAGATAGCCGGTACCTATATCATGCACTGTTATATCATATAGTACCATTAGATAGCTGGTACCTAATCATACACTGTTATGTCATATAGTACCATTAGATAGCCGGTACCTAATCATGCACTGTTATATCATATAGTACCATTAGATATCCGGTACCTAATCATGCACTGTTATGACATATAGTACCATTAGATAGCCGGTACCTAATCATGCACTGTTATGTCATATAGTACCATTAGATAGCCGGTACCTAATCATGCACTGTTATGTCATATAGTACCATTAGATAGCCGGTACCTAATCATGCACTGTTATGTCATATAGTACCATTAGATAGCCGGTACCTAATCATGCACTGTTATGTCATATAGTACCATTAGATAGCCGGTACCTAATCATGCACTGTTATGTCATATAGTACCATTAGATAGCCGGTACCTATATCATGCACTGTTATGTCATATAGTACCATTAGATAGCCGGTACCTAATCATGCACTGTTATGTCATATAGTACCATTAGATAGCTGGTACCTAATCATGCACTGTTATGTCATATAGTACCATTAGATAGCCGGTACCTAATCATGCACTGTTATGTCATATAGTACCATTAGATAGCCGGTACCTAATCATGCACTGTTATGTCATATAGTACCATTAGATAGCCGGTACCTAATCATGCACTGTTATGTCATATAGTACCATTAGATAGCCGGTACCTAATCATGCACTGTTATGTCATATAGTACCATTAGATAGCCGGTACCTAATCATGCACTGTTATGTCATATAGTACCATTAGATAGCCGGTACCTAATCATGCACTGTTATGTCATATAGTACCATTAGATAGCCGGTACCTAATCATGCACTGTTATGTCATATAGTACCATTAGATAGCCGGTACCTAATCATGCACTGTTATATCATATAGTACCATTAGATAGCCGGTACCTAATCATGCACTGTTATGTCATATAGTACCATTAGATAGCCGGTACCTAATCATGCACTGTTATGTCATATAGTACCATTAGATAGCCGGTACCTAATCATGCACTGTTATGTCATATAGTACCATTAGATAGCCGGTACCTAATCATGCACTGTTATGTCATATAGTACCATTAGATAGCCGGTACCTAATCATGCACTGTTATGTCATATAGTACCATTAGATAGCCGGTACCTAATCATGCACTGTTATGTCATATAGTACCATTAGATAGCCGGTACCTAATCATGCACTGTTATGTCATATAGTACCATTAGATAGCCGGTACCTAATCATGCACTGTTATGTCATATAGTACCATTAGATAGCCGGTACCTAATCATGCACTGTTATGTCATATAGTACCATTAGATAGCCGGTACCTAATCATGCACTGTTATGTCATATAGTACCATTAGATAGCCGGTACCTAATCATGCACTGTTATGTCATATAGTACCATTAGATAGCCGGTACCTAATCATGCACTGTTATATCATATAGTACCATTAGATATCCGGTACCTAATCATGCACAGTTATGTCATATAGTACCATTAGATAGCCGGTACCTAATCATGCACTGTTATGTCATATAGTACCATTAGATAGCCGGTACCTAATCATGCACTGTTATGTCATATAGTACCATTAGATAGCCGGTACCTAATCATGCACTGTTATGTCATATAGTACCATTAGATAGCCGGTACCTAATCATGCACTGTTATGTCATATAGTACCATTAGATAGCCGGTACCTAATCATGCACTGTTATGTCATATAGTACCATTAGATAGCCTGTACCTATATCATGCACTGTTATGTCATATAGTACCATTAGATAGCCGGTACCTAATCATGCACTGTTATGTCATATAGTACCATTAGATAGCCGGTACCTAATCATGCACTGTTATGTCATATAGTACCATTAGATAGCCGGTACCTAATCATGCACTGTTATGTCATATAGTACCATTAGATAGCCGGTACCTAATCATGCACTGTTATGTCATATAGTACCATTAGATAGCCGGTACCTAATCATGCACTGTTATGTCATATAGTACCATTAGATAGCCGGTACCTAATCATGCACTGTTATGTCATATAGTACCATTAGATAGCCGGTACCTAATCATGCACTGTTATGTCATATAGTACCATTAGATAGCCGGTACCTAATCATGCACTGTTATATCATATAGTACCATTAGATAGCCGGTACCTAATCATGCACTGTTATGTCATATAGTACCATTAGATAGCCGGTACCTAATCATGCACTGTTATATCATATAGTACCATTAGATAGCCGGTACCTAATCATGCACTGTTATGTCATATAGTACCATTAGATAGCCGGTACCTAATCATGCACTGTTATGTCATATAGTACCATTAGATAGCCGGTACCTAATCATGCACTGTTATGTCATATAGTACCATTAGATAGCCGGTACCTAATCATGCACTGTTATGTCATATAGTACCATTAGATAGCCGGTACCTAATCATGCACTGTTATATCATATAGTACCATTAGATAGCCGGTACCTAATCATGCACTGTTATGTCATATAGTACCATTAGATAGCCGGTACCTAATCATGCACTGTTATGTCATATAGTACCATTAGATAGCCGGTACCTAATCATGCACTGTTATGTCATATAGTACCATTAGATAGCCGGTACCTAATCATGCACTGTTATAGTCATATAGTACCATTAGATAGCCGGTACCTAATCATGCACTGTTATGTCATATAGTACCATTAGATAGCCGGTACCTAATCATGCACTGTTATGTCATATAGTACCATTAGATAGCCGGTACCTAATCATGCACTGTTATGTCATATAGTACCATTAGATAGCCGGTACCTAATCATGCACTGTTATGTCATATAGTACCATTAGATAGCCGGTACCTAATCATGCACTGTTATGTCATATAGTACCATTAGATAGCCTGGTACCTAATCATGCACTGTTATATCATATAGTACCATTAGATAGCCGGTACCTAATCATGCACTGTTATGTCATATAGTACCATTAGATAGCCGGTACCTAATCATGCACTGTTATGTCATATAGTACCATTAGATAGCCGGTACCTAATCATGCACTGTTATGTCATATAGTACCATTAGATAGCCGGTACCTATATCATGCACTGTTATGTCATATAGTACCATTAGATAGCCGGTACCTAATCATGCACTGTTATGTCATATAGTACCATTAGATAGCCGGTACCTAATCATGCACTGTTATGTCATATAGTACCATTAGATAGCCGGTACCTAATCATGCACTGTTATGTCATATAGTACCATTAGATAGCCGGTACCTAATCATGCACTGTTATGTCATATAGTACCATTAGATAGCCGGTACCTATATCATGCACTGTTATGTCATATAGTACCATTAGATAGCTGGTACCTAATCATGCACTGTTATGTCATATAGTACCATTAGATAGCCGGTACCTAATCATGCACTGTTATGTCATATAGTACCATTAGATAGCCGGTACCTAATCATGCACTGTTATGTCATATAGTACCATTAGATAGCCGGTACCTAATCATGCACTGTTATGTCATATAGTACCATTAGATAGCCGGTACCTAATCATGCACTGTTATGTCATATAGTACCATTAGATAGCCGGTACCTATATCATGCACTGTTATGTCATATAGTACCATTAGATAGCCGGTACCTAATCATGCACTGTTATGTCATATAGTACCATTAGATAGCCGGTACCTAATCATGCACTGTTATATCATATAGTACCATTAGATAGACAGTACCTAATCATGCACTGTTATGTCATATAGTACCATTAGATAGCCGGTACCTAATCATGCACTGTTATATCATATAGTACCATTAGATAGCCGGTACCTAATCATGCACTGTTATATCATATAGTACCATTAGATAGCCGGTACCTAATCATGCACTGTTATATCATATAGTACCATTAGATATCCGGTACCTAATCATGCACTGTTATGTCATATAGTACCATTAGATAGCCGGTACCTATTCATGCACTGTTATATCATATAGTACCATTAGATAGACAGTACCTAATCATGCACTGTTATGTCATATAGTACCATTAGATAGCCGGTACCTAATCATGCACTGTTATGTCATATAGTACCATTAGATAGCCGGTACCTAATCATGCACTGTTATGTCATATAGTACCATTAGATAGCCGGTACCTAATCATGCACTGTTATATCATATAGTACCATTAGATAGCCGGTACCTAATCATGCACTGTTATGTCATATAGTACCATTAGGTAGCCGGTACATTATCATGCACTGTTATATCATATAGTACCATTAGATAGCCGGTACATAATCATACACTGTTATGTCATATAGTACCATTAGATAGCCGGTACCTATATCATGCACTGTTATGTGATATAGTACCATTAGATAGCCGGTACCTAATCACGCACTGTTATGTCATATAGTACCATTATATAGCTGGTACCTAATCATGCACTGTTATATCATATAGTACCATTAGATAGCTGGTACCTAATCATGCACTGTTATGTCATATAGTACCATTAGATAGCCGGTACCTAATCATGCACTGTTATGTCATATAGTACCATTAGATAGCCGGTACCTAATCATGCACTGTTATATCATATAGTACCATTAGATAGCTGGTACCTAATCATGCACTGTTATGTCATATAGTACCATTAGATAGCTGGTACCTAATCATGCACTGTTATGTCATATAGTACCATTAGATAGCCGGTACCTAATCATGCACTGTTATGTCATATAGTACCATTAGATAGCCGGTACCTAATCATGCACTGTTATATCATATAGTACCATTAGATATCCGGTAGCTAATCATGCACTGTTATGTCATATAGTACCATTAGATAGCCGGTACCTATTCATGCACTGTTATGTCATATAGTACCATTAGATAGCCGGTACCTATATCATGCACTGTTATGTCATATAGTACCATTAGATAGCCGTTACCTAATCATACACTGTTATATCATATAGTACCATTAGATATCCGGTACCTAATCATGCACTGTTATGTCATATAGTACCATTAGATAGCCGGTACCTAATCATGCACTGTTATGTCATATAGTACCATTAGATAGCCGGTACCTAATCATGCACTGTTATGTCATATAGTACCATTAGATAGCCGGTATATAATCATGCACTGTTATGTCATATGGTACCATTAGATAGCCGGTACCTAATCATGCACTGTTATGTCATATAGTACCATTAGATAGCCGGTACCTAATCATGCACTGTTATGTCATATAGTACCATTAGATAGCCGGTACCTAATCATGCACTGTTATGTCATATAGTACCTTTAGATAGCTGGTACCTAATCACGCACTGTTATGACATATAGTACCATTAGATAGCCGGTACCTAATCATGCACTGTTATGTCATATAGGTACCATTAGATAGCCGGTACCTAATCATGCACTGTTATGTCATATAGTACCATTAGATAGCCGGTACCTAATCATGCACTGTTATGTCATATAGTACCATTAGATAGCCGGTACCTAATCATGCACTGTTATATCATATAGTACCATTAGATAGCCGGTACCTAATCATGCACTGTTATATCATATAGTACCATTAGATATCCGGTACCTAATCATGCACAGTTATGACATATAGTACCATTAGATAGCCGGTACCTAATCATGCACTGTTATGTCATATAGTACCATTAGATAGCCGGTACCTAATCATGCACTGTTATGTCATATAGTACCATTAGATAGCTGGTACCTAATCATGCACTGTTATGTCATATAGTACCATTAGATAGCCGGTACCTATTCATGCACTGTTATATCATATAGTACCATTAGATAGACAGTACTTAATCATGCACTGTTATGTCATATAGTACCATTAGATAGCCGGTACCTAATCATGCACTGTTATGTCATATAGTACCATTAGATAGCCGGTACCTATTCATGCACTGTTATATCATATAGTACCATTAGATAGACAGTACTTAATCATGCACTGTTATGTCATATAGTACCATTAGATAGCCGGTACCTAATCATGCACTGTTATATCATATAGTACCATTAGATAGCCGGTACCTATTCATGCACTGTTATATCATATAGTACCATTAGATATCCGGTACCTAATCATGCACTGTTATATCATATAGTACCATTAGATATCCGGTACCTAATCATGCACTGTTATGTCATATAGTACCATTAGATAGCCGGTACCTATTCATGCACTGTTATATCATATAGTACCATTAGATAGACAGTACCTAATCATGCACTGTTATGTCATATAGTACCATTAGATAGCCGGTACCTAATCATGCACTGTTATGTCATATAGTACCATTAGATAGCCGGTACCTAATCATGCACTGTTATGTCATATAGTACCATTAGATAGCCGGTACCTAATCATGCACTGTTATATCATATAGTACCATTAGATAGCCGGTACCTAATCATGCACTGTTATGTCATATAGTACCATTAGATAGCCGGTACCTATATCATGCACTGTTATATCATATAGTACCATTAGATAGCCGGTACCTATATCATGCACTGTTATGTCATATAGTACCATTAGATAGCCGGTACCTAATCATGCACTGTTATGTCATATAGTACCATTAGATAGCCGGTACCTAATCATGCACTGTTATGTCATATAGTACCATTAGATAGCCGGTACCTAATCATGCACTGTTATGTCATATAGTACCATTAGGTAGCCGGTACATTATCATGCACTGTTATATCATATAGTACCATTAGATAGCCGGTACCTAATCATACACTGTTATGTCATATAGTACCATTAGATAGCCGGTACCTATATCATGCACTGTTATGTGATATAGTACCATTAGATAGCCGGTACCTAATCACGCACTGTTATGTCATATAGTACCATTATATAGCTGGTACCTAATCATGCACTGTTATATCATATAGTACCATTAGATAGCTGGTACCTAATCATGCACTGTTATGTCATATAGTACCATTAGATAGCCGGTACCTAATCATGCACTGTTATGTCATATAGTACCATTAGATAGCCGGTACCTAATCATGCACTGTTATATCATATAGTACCATTAGATAGCTGGTACCTAATCATGCACTGTTATGTCATATAGTACCATTAGATAGCTGGTACCTAATCATGCACTGTTATGTCATATAGTACCATTAGATAGCCGGTACCTAATCATGCACTGTTATGTCATATAGTACCATTAGATAGCCGGTACCTAATCATGCACTGTTATATCATATAGTACCATTAGATATCCGGTAGCTAATCATGCACTGTTATGTCATATAGTACCATTAGATAGCCGGTACCTATTCATGCACTGTTATGTCATATAGTACCATTAGATAGCCGGTACCTATATCATGCACTGTTATGTCATATAGTACCATTAGATAGCCGTTACCTAATCATACACTGTTATATCATATAGTACCATTAGATATCCGGTACCTAATCATGCACTGTTATGCCATATAGTACCATTAGATAGCCGGTACCTAATCATGCACTGTTATGTCATATAGTACCATTAGATAGCCGGTACCTAATCATGCACTGTTATGTCATATAGTACCATTAGATAGCCGGTATATAATCATGCACTGTTATGTCATATAGTACCTTTAGATAGCTGGTACCTAATCACGCACTGTTATGACATATAGTACCATTAGATAGCCGGTACCTAATCATGCACTGTTATGTCATATAGTACCATTAGATAGCCGGTACCTAATCATGCACTGTTATATCATATAGTACCATTAGATATCCGGTACCTAATCATGCACAGTTATGACATATAGTACCATTAGATAGCCGGTACCTAATCATGCACTGTTATGTCATATAGTACCATTAGATAGCCGGTACCTAATCATGCACTGTTATGTCATATAGTACCATTAGATAGCTGGTACCTAATCATGCACTGTTATGTCATATAGTACCATTAGATAGCCGGTACCTATTCATGCACTGTTATATCATATAGTACCATTAGATAGACAGTACTTAATCATGCACTGTTATGTCATATAGTACCATTAGATAGCCGGTACCTAATCATGCACTGTTATATCATATAGTACCATTAGATAGCCGGTACCTAATCATGCACTGTTATGTCATATAGTACCATTAGATAGCCGGTATATAATCATGCACTGTTATGTCATATAGTACCTTTAGATAGCTGGTACCTAATCACGCACTGTTATGACATATAGTACCATTAGATAGCCGGTACCTAATCATGCACTGTTATGTCATATAGTACCATTAGATAGCCGGTGCCTAATCATGCACTGTTATATCATATAGTACCATTAGATATCCGGTACCTAATCATGCACAGTTATGACATATAGTACCATTAGATAGCCGGTACCTAATCATGCACTGTTATGTCATATAGTACCATTAGATAGCCGGTACCTAATCATGCACTGTTATGTCATATAGTACCATTAGATAGCTGGTACCTAATCATGCACTGTTATGTCATATAGTACCATTAGATAGCCGGTACCTATTCATGCACTGTTATATCATATAGTACCATTAGATAGACAGTACTTAATCATGCACTGTTATGTCATATAGTACCATTAGATAGCCGGTACCTAATCATGCACTGTTATGTCTATAGTACCATTAGATAGCCGGTACCTAATCATGCACTGTTATGTCATATAGTACCATTAGATAGCCGGTACCTATTCATGCACTGTTATATCATATAGTACCATTAGATAGCCGGTATCTATATCATGCACTGTTATATCATATAGTACCATTAGATATCCGGTACCTAATCATGCACTGTTATGTCATATAGTACCATTAGATAGCCGGTACCTAATCATGCACTGTTATATCATATAGTACCATTAGATAGCCGGTACCTAATCATGCACTGTTATATCATATAGTACCATTAGATAACCGGTACCTAATCATGCACTGTTATATCATATAGTACCATTAGATAGCCGGTACCTAATCATGCACTGTTATGTCATATAGTACCATTAGATAGCCGGTACATTATCATGCACTGTTATATCATATAGTACCATTAGATAGCCGGTACCTAATCATACACTGTTATGTCATATAGTACCATTAGATAGCCGGTACCTATATCATGCACTGTTATGTGATATAGTACCATTAGATAGCCGGTACCTAATCACGCACTGTTATGTCATATAGTACCATTATATAGCTGGTACCTAATCATGCACTGTTATATCATATAGTACCATTAGATAGCTGGTACCTAATCATGCACTGTTATGTCATATAGTACCATTAGATAGCCGGTACCTAATCATGCACTGTTATGTCATATAGTACCATTAGATAGCCGGTACCTAATCATGCACTGTTATATCATATAGTACCATTAGATAGCTGGTACCTAATCATGCACTGTTATGTCATATAGTACCATTAGATAGCTGGTACCTAATCATGCACTGTTATGTCATATAGTACCATTAGATAGCCGGTACCTAATCATGCACTGTTATGTCATATAGTACCATTAGATAGCCGGTACCTATTCATGCACTGTTATGTCATATAGTACCATTAGATAGCCGGTACCTATATCATGCACTGTTATGTCATATAGTACCATTAGATAGCCGGTATATAATCATGCACTGTTATGTCATATAGTACCTTTAGATAGCTGGTACCTAATCACGCACTGTTATGACATATAGCACCATTAGATAGCCGGTACCTAATCATACACTGTTATGTCATATGGTACCATTAGATAGCCGGTACCTAATCATGCACTGTTATGTCATATAGTACCATTAGATAGCCGGTACCTAATCATGCACTGCTATGTCATATAGTACCATTAGATAGCCGGTACCTAATCATGCACTGTTATATCATATAGTACCATTAGATAGCCGTTACCTAATCATACACTGTTATATCATATAGTACCATTAGATATCCGGTACCTAATCATGCACTGTTATGTCATATAGTACCATTAGATAGCCGGTACCTAATCATGCACTGTTATGTCATATAGTACCATTAGATAGCCGGTACCTAATCATGCACTGTTATGTCATATAGTACCATTAGATAGCCGGTATATAATCATGCACTGTTATGTCATATAGTACCTTTAGATAGCTGGTACCTAATCACGCACTGTTATGACATATAGCACCATTAGATAGCCGGTACCTAATCATACACTGTTATGTCATATGGTACCATTAGATAGCCGGTACCTAATCATGCACTGTTATGTCATATAGTACCATTAGATAGCCGGTACCTAATCATGCACTGCTATGTCATATAGTACCATTAGATAGCCGGTACCTAATCATGCACTGTTATATCATATAGTACCATTAGATAGCCGGTACCTAATCATGCACTGTTATATCATATAGTACCATTAGATATCCGGTACCTAATCATGCACAGTTATGACATATAGTACCATTAGATAGCCGGTACCTAATCATGCACTGTTATGTCATATAGTACCATTAGATAGCCGGTACCTAATCATGCACTGTTATGTCATATAGTACCATTAGATAGCCGGTACCTAATCATGCACTGTTATGTCATATAGTACCATTAGATAGCCGGTACCTAATCATGCACTGTTATGTCATATAGTACCATTAGATAGCCGGTACCTAATCATGCACTGTTATGTCATATAGTACCATTAGATAGCCGGTACCTATATCATGCACTGTTATGTCATATAGTACCATTAGATAGCCGGTACCTAATCATGCACTGTTATATCATATAGTACCATTAGATAGCCGGTACCTATATCATGCACTGTTATGTCATATAGTACCATTAGATAGCCGGTACCTATATCATGCACTGTTATGACATATAGTACCATTAGATAGCCGGTACCTATTCATGCACTGTTATGTCATATAGTACCAATAGATAGCCGGTACCTAATCACGCACTGTTATGTCATATAGTACCATTAGATAGCCGGTACCTATATCATGCACAGTTATGTCATATAGTACCATTAGATAGCCGGTACCTAATCATGCACTGTTATATCATATAGTACCATTAGATAGCCAGTACCTAATCATGCACTGTTATGTCATATAGTACCATTAGATAGCCAGTACCTAATCATGCACTGTTATGTCATATAGTACAATTAGATAGCCGGTACCTAATCATGCACTTTTATATCATATAGTACCATTAGATAGCCGGTACCTAATCATGCACTGTTATGTCATATAGTACCATTAGATAGCCGGTACCTAATCATGCACTGTTATATCATATAGTACCATTAGATAGCTGGTACCTAATCATGCACTGTTATGTCATATAGTACCATTAGATAGCCGGTACCTATTCATGCACTGTTATATCATATAGTACCATTAGATAGACAGTACTTAATCATGCACTGTTATGTCATATAGTACCATTAGATAGCCGGTACCTAATCATGCACTGTTATGTCATATAGTACCATTAGATAGCCGGTACCTATTCATGCACTGTTATATCATATAGTACCATTAGATAGCCGGTATCTATATCATGCACTGTTATATCATATAGTACCATTAGATATCCGGTACCTAATCATGCACTGTTATGTCATATAGTACCATTAGATAGCCGGTACCTATTCATGCACTGTTATATCATATAGTACCATTAGATAGACAGTACCTAATCATGCACTGTTATGTCATATAGTACCATTAGATAGCCGGTACCTAATCATGCACTGTTATGTCATATAGTACCATTAGATAGCCGGTACATTATCATGCACTGTTATATCATATAGTACCATTAGATATCCGGTACCTAATCATGCACTGTTATGTCATATTGTACCATTAGATAGCCGGTACCTAATCACGCACTGTTATGTCATATAGTACCATTATATAGCTGGTACCTAATCATGCACTGTTATATCATATAGTACCATTAGATAGCTGGTACCTAATCATGCACTGTTATGTCATATAGTACCATTAGATAGCCGGTACCTAATCATGCACTGTTATGTCATATAGTACCATTAGATAGCCGGTACCTAATCATGCACTGTTATATCATATAGTACCATTAGATAGCTGGTACCTAATCATGCACTGTTATGTCATATAGTACCATTAGATAGCCGGTACCTAATCATGCACTGTTATATCATATAGTACCATTAGATATCCGGTACCTAATCATGCACTGTTATATGATATAGTACCATTAGATAGCCGGTACCTAATCATACACTGTTATATCATATAGTACCATTAGATAGCCGGTACCTAATCATGCACTGTTATGTCATATAGTACCATTAGATAGCCGGTACCTATATCATGCACTGTTATGTCATATAGTACCATTAGATAGCCGGTACGTAATCATGCACTGTTATGTCATATAGTACCATTAGATAGCTGGTACCTAATCATGCACTGTTATGTCATATAGTACCATTAGATAGCCGGTACCTAATCATGCACTGTTATGTCATATAGTACCATTAGATAGCCGGTACCTAATCATGCACTGTTATATCATATAGTACCATTAGATATCCGGTACCTATTCATGCACTGTTATGTCATATAGTACCATTAGATAGCCGGTACCTAATCATGCACTGTTATATCATATAGTACCATTAGATATCCGGTACCTAATCATGCACTGTTATGTCATATAGTACCATTAGATAGCCGGTACCTATTCATGCACTGTTATGTCATATAGTACCATTAGATAGCCGGTACCTATATCATGCACTGTTATGTCATATAGTACCATTAGATAGCCGTTACCTAATCATACACTGTTATATCATATAGTACCATTAGATAGCCGGTACCTAATCATGCACTGTTATGTCATATAGTACCATTAGATAGCCGGTACCTATTCATGCACTGTTATGTCATATAGTACCATTAGATAGCCGGTACCTATATCATGCACTGTTATGTCATATAGTACCATTAGATAGCCGTTACCTAATCATACACTGTTATATCATATAGTACCATTAGATAGCCGGTACCTAATCATGCACTGTTATGTCATATAGTTAGGCTTACCATAATTTTTAGAGGTAAAACTGGGACCACCTGGTGCGGTGCCAGTGGGGGTGTGGTCAGGAGCGTGGTCAAGGGGGCGTGGCAATTACCGTTCCTTTTAAAGTAGTAGCTTTTATGTGTGTAATGTTTTGTGGGAACTCTACCCTTCCTCAGTCAAACAAGTGAATCACACAGTTTAAATAGACCATAACACCACCCCCTAGTGAAAAAGGCACCATTACGTTGTCATGGCAACCCATACACAACATTAGCAAATAAATCATTCATCTAAATCTCAGATTGTAAATAATGCCAAGCATCAGGCATAATTATCAATTTCACAATTTAATATCTGCAGTGTAATATGTGTTTTATGTGTCTAATTAAGGAACAGAGCCAAATACTAATAAGGCATAAATACAACATTGAATGAAAGTAAAAAAGCACGTACCTGCTAAAGCTGTTTAAGAGGCTACTCTATACCATAATGCAGGAAGATTATAGCCAAAATGCTATTCTGCATGAAGTAAAGCAAGATCCAGGCCAAAAATCCTGCCTGTCTGTACTTCCTAGTCACACCCATATGATTCCACTAAAGGTGTATTACCGGCAATGTCACCAGGGGTCGGGGGGGGGTTAAATTCTTAGGCCTAGATTTAGAGTTTTGTCGATAACGACCCGCGTAGCTAACGCTGGCTTTTTTCTGGCCGCACCTTTAAAATAACTCTGGTATTGAGAGTCCACAGAATGGCTGCGTTAGGCTCCAAAAAGGGAGCGTAGAGCATATTTAATGCCACTGCAACTCTCGATACCAGAGTTGCTTACGGACGCGGCCAGCCTCAAAAACGTGCTTGTGCACGATTCCCCCATAGGAAACAATGGGGCTGTTTGAGCTGAAAAAAAACCTAACACCTGCAAAAAAGCTGCGTTCAGCTCCTAACGCAGCCCCATTGTTTCCTATGGGGAAACACTTCCTACGTCTGCACCTAACACCCTAACATGTACCCCGAGTCTAAACACCCCTAACCTTACACTTATTAACCTCTAATCTGCCGCCCCCGCTATCGCTGACCCCTGCATATTATTTTTAACTCCTAATCTGCCGCTCCGTAAACCGCCGCTACTTACATTATCCCTATGTACCCCTAATCTGCTGCCCCTAACACCGCCGACCCCTATATTATATTTATTAACCCCTAATCTGCCCCCCACAACGTCGCCTCCACCTGCCTACACTTATTAACCCCTAATCTGCCGACCGGACCGCACCGCTATTATAATAAAGTTATTAACCCCTAATCCGCCTCACTAACCCTATAATAAATAGTATTAACCCCTAATCTGCCCTCCCTAACATCGCCGACACCTATCTTCAAACATTAACCCCTAATCTGCCGACTGGAGCTCACCGCTATTCTAATAAATGTATTAACCCCTAAAGCTAAGTCTAACCCTAACACTAACGCCCCCCTAAATTAAATATAATTTAAATCTAACGAAATTAATTAACTCTTATTAAATAACTTATTCCTATTTAAAGCTAAATACCTACCTGTAAAATAAACCCTAATATAGCTACAATATAAATTATAATTACATTGCAGCTATTTTAGGATTAATATTTATTTTACAGGCAACTTTGTAATTATTTTAACCAGGTACAATAGCTATTAAATAGTTATGAACTATTTAATAGTTACCTAGTTAAAATAATAACAAAATTACCTGTAAAATAAATCCTAACCTAAGTTACAATTAAACCTAACACTACACTATCATTAAATTAATTAAATAAAATACCTACAATTATCTACAATTAAACCTAACACTACAATATCAATAAATTAATTAAATACAATTCCTACAAATAAATACAATTAAATAAACTAACTAAAGTACAAAAAATAAAAAAGAACTAAGTTACAAAAAATATTTACAAACATTAGAAAAAATTACAACAATTTTAAACTAATTACACCTACTCTAAGCCCCCTAATAAAATGACAAAGACCCCCAAAATAAAAAAATGCCCTACCCTATTCTAAATTACTAAAGTTCAAAGCTCTTTTACCTTACCAGCCCTGAACAGGGCCCTTTGCGGGGCATGCCCCAAATAATTCAGCTCTTTTGCCTGTAAAAAAAACACATACAATACCCCCCCAACATTACAACCCACCACCCACATACCCCTAATCTAACCCAAACCCCCCTTAAATAAACCTAACACTAAGCCCCTGAAGATCTTCCTACCTTGTCTTCACCATGCCAGGTTCACCGATCGGTCCAGAGTCTTGATCCAAGCCCAAGCGGGGGGCTGAAGAGTGATGTCCATCCTCGGGCTGAAGTCTGGATCCAAGCGGCGGCTGAAGAAATCCATCATCGGGCTGAAGTCGGAAGTCCATCATCGGGATGAAGTCTTCTATCAAGCCGCATCTTCAATCTTCTTTCTTCTGGAGCGGAGCGGAGCCATCTTCTTCCAAGCCGACGTGGAACATCCTCTTCAACCGATGACTAGACGACGAATGACGGTTCCTTTAAGGGACGTCATCCAAGATGGCGTCCCTCGAATTCCGATTGGCTGATTCTATCAGCCAATCGGAATTAAGGTAGGAATATTCTGATTGGCTGATGGAATCAGCCAATCAGAATCAAGTTCAATCCGATTGGCTGATCCGATCAGCCAATCAGATTGAGCTCGCATTCTATTGGCTGTTCCTATCAGCCAATCGGAATTCGAGGGATGCCATCTTGGATGACGTCCCTTAAAGGAACCGTCATTCGTCGTCTAGTCGTCGGTTGAAGAGGATGTTCCGCGTCGGCTTGGAAGAAGATGGCTCCGCTCCGCTCCAGAAGAAAGAAGATTGAAGATGCGCCTTCATAGAAGACTTCATCCCGATGATGGACTTCCGACTTCAGCCCGATGATGGATTTCTTCAGCCGCCGCTTGGATCCAGACTTCAGCCCGAGGATGGACATCACTCTTCAGCCCCCCGCTTGGGCTTGGATCAAGACTCTGGACCGATCGGTGAACCTGGCATGGTGAAGACAAGGTAGGAAGATCTTCAGGGGCTTAGTGTTAGGTTTATTTAAGGGGGGTTTGGGTTAGATTAGGGGTATGTGGGTGGTGGGTTGTAATGTTGGGGGGGGGGTATTGTATGTGTTTTTTTTACAGGCAAAAGAGCTGAATTATTTGGGGCATGCCCCGCAAAGGGCCCTGTTCAGGGCTGGTAAGGTAAAAGAGCTTTGAACTTTTGTAATTTAGAATAGGGTAGGGCATTTTTTTATTTTGGGGGGCTTTGTTATTTTATTAGGGGGCTTAGAGTAGGTGTAATTAGTTTAAAATTCTTGTAAGATTTTTCTTATGTTTGTAAATATTTTTTTTATTTTTTGTAACTTAGTTCTTTTTTATTTTTTGTACTTTAGTTAGTTTATGTAATTGTATTTATTTGTAGGTATTGTATTTAATTTATTGATAGTGTAGTGTTAGGTTTAATTGTAGGTAATTGTAGGTATTGTATTTAATTAATTTATTGATAGTGTAGTGTTAGGTTTAATTGTAGATAATTGTAGGTATTTTATTTAATTAATTTAATGATAGTGTAGTGTTAGGTTTAATTGTAACTTAGGTTAGGATTTATTTTACAGGTAATTTTGTAATTATTTTAACTAGGTAACTATTAAATAGTTCTTAACTATTTAAAGTGAATGTAAATTTTGATGCTTAAGTGTCCGGTTTTTAAATCTTTGATTAAAAACAGGGGCACTTTAATTCATCAAAATTTACATTTCACTCCTGTTGTGACAAAAAACTTACCTTTTAAACTTCACAGCAGCTGCTGCTTCCTCCGGTCTCACAAGCCATTTCTGATGTCAGAAATGATAGATAGGTCATCCTCCAATCACAGATTCCCCCCGGGGGATTCAGTGTCTGATTCACTGCTGTGATTGGAGGAAGCCAGATACCTCATTTTAGACCCAGGAAGAGGCTTTGAAACAGGTGGAGGAAGCTGGAGCTGCTGCGAAGATTAAAAAGTAAGTTTATTTTCACAACACGAGTGAAATGAAAATATTGATGAATTAAAGTGCCCCTGTTTTTAATCAAAGTTTTAAAAACCGGGCACTCTAGCATCAAAATTTACATTCACTTTAATAGCTATTGTACCTGGTTAAAATAATTACAAAGTTGCCTGTAAAATAAATATTAATCCTAAAATAGCTACAATGTAATTATAATTTATATTGTAGCTATATTAGGGTTTATTTTACAGGTAAGTATTTAGCTTTAAATAGGAATAAGTTATTTAATAAGAGTTAATTTATTTGTTTAGAATAAAATTATATTTAACTTAGGGGGGTGTTAGGGTTAGAATTAGCTTTAGGGGTTAAAAAATTTATTAGAATAGCGGTGAGCTCCGGTCAGCAGATTAGGGGTTAATTATTGTAGGTAGCTGGTGGCGACGTTGTGTGGGGCAGATTAGAGGTTAATAAATATAATATAGGGGTCGGCGGTGTTAGGGGCAGCAGATTAGGGGTACATAAGGATAACGTAGGTGGCGGCGCTTTGCGTTCGGCAGATTAGGGGTTAATTATTGTAGGTAGCTGGCGGTGACGTTGTGGGGGGCAGATTAGAGGTTAATAAATATAATATAGGGGTCGGCGGTGTTAGGGGCAGCAGATTAGGGGTACATAAGGATAACGTAGGTGGCGGTGCTTTGCGGTCGGCAGATTAGGGGTTAATTATTGTAGGTAGCTGGCGGCGACGTTGTGGGGGGCAGATTAGAGGTTAATAAATATAATATAGGGGTCGGCGGTGTTAGGGGCAGCAGATTAGGGGTACATAAGGATAACGTAGGTGGCGGTCGGCAGATTAGGGGTTAAAAATATTTAATCGAGTGGCGGCGATGTGGGAGGACCTCGGTTTAGGGGTACCTAGGTAGTTTATGGGTGTTAGTGTACTTTAGAGCACAGTAGTTAAGAGCTTAATGAACCGGCGTTAGCCCAGAAAGCTCTTAACTACTGACTTTTTTCTGCGGCTGGAGTTTGGTCGTTAGATTTCTAACGCTCACTTCAGACACGACTCTAAATACCGGAGTTAGGAAGATCCCATTGAAAAGATAGGATACGCATTTGACGTAAGGGGATCTGCGGTATGGAAAAGTCGCGGCTGAAAAGTGAGCGTTAGACCCTTTAATCACTGACTCCAAATACCGGCGGTAGCCTAAAACCAGCGTTAGGAGCCTCTAACGCTGGTTTTCACGGCTACCGCCAAACTCCAAATCTAGGCCTTAGAAAATAAACCAAGTAGTACTACAAAATTAAAAAAACCCTATGCTGCTCACTCAGCCTGTATTACTAAACTTTGATGGACATGAACGTTAAGCTAAGCAGAGCTGTATGTAACAAAGTATCAGCATCCAACTATGCTGGAGAGCCACAGTCCAGTCATTTTGAATAATGTGTCCGGGTTTCAGGTGGTCTGAAACCCGGACACATGATTTGAAACCTGGAGGTGGCAACCCTACTGGGACAGAATGAACAACTGGGTGGGACACTGGGACAGCGCCTCCAAACTGGGACAATCCCAGTAAAAGTGGGACTTCTGGTAAGCCTACATATAGTACCATTAGATAGCCGGTACCTAATCATGCACTGTTATGTCATATAGAAATCTGTTAAAATCTGACAGCGCTCAACCTTGTGTCTGTAGCTCCTAGTATTTTGGGTACCAGCGCCCCCAAAAAGGTGAATGTAGTGCTAAAAAATAAATACACAGAGCGCCTCCTAAAAGGCTAAGACACTAGTAGTGACAAGATTATTTAAATAAATAAAAAATATATTAAAATTCTATAGGGGTATATAAAATATTTTATAAGCTACTTATAGCTAAAATATACAAACAAGATACAAAAGTGGATCCACTTGAAATTAACAATAAAATATGCATATATCTATATAAAAAACAATACAATTGTGGTTAAAAACAACAACAATATACAATCTTAATCACAAAATAAATTACAATAAAACAGCTGTTGATGGTTGGATAAAAAATATAAATATAAAAAAACATCAATTTACTGAGTAGGTGTCCATAAATATGTAGGTCCCAAACTTTAAATTCTTTCCAGAGAGTGAATGTCCAATATGAAGATTCTATTTTAAAACAGTTATCCTTATATATCCCTCGATAAACGGTGAAATGATGAAGTGTGTAAAAAAGAAAAACGTAGTGGTTTTCAAATCAAATTTCAAAAATTATTGTGAATATCCAAAAAAATCCTGAAAAGATGATGTGATGAAGTGGGCGTGAATAATCAAAAATGTGTGTACACAAAAATGAAAAAAGAAAAAGGAAAAAATGTGAAAAAATAATCCAAATGAATATTTAGGATGTGTTAAAGTGAATAACACACTTATAAAGTGACCCTTATGTGAATACAAGATGTGAAGAGATGCTCCTAAAAAGTTATTCCTGTGTGTAAACGATGAAAAAATACAGAAATGGATCCTATGTCTCAGGGATCAATTCATTCAAAGATATACCTGTAATAAAACAAATATAACATAGTGCAAAACTGCTATTCAAACTTAGTCAGTAATTGAAAAGAAGCTTACCATATATGTCAACGCGTTTCGGCCCTAAGAACTGGGCCTTTATCAAGACTATAGATGGATTAGCATGGTAGCTCCTTTTATAGCTATTACTGGCCAATAAGTGCCAGTGTTGTTTTTGGCGCCAAAAAATAACCTCTACTTCCTGTTCCTGTTGACCTGGAAGTAAAAAAATAACCTCTACTTCCTGTTCCTGTTGACCTGGAAGTAAAAAAATAATAATAACTTCTACTTCCTGTTCCTGATGACCTGGAAGTACTATTGAGTTTATTCTATTTTTGTATATATGTTCCTAGTTTCATGGTAAATTCATGCTATGTTTCAAATAAAGTACATGTTCATTTTTTATTGTTGCACTTAATATTTGAAAGATAATATTTGCCTAAAATTGGCAATCCGGAAGTGTGCTGTTCAGTCATTTATCACCATGGAAACCAAATATAAGAGTGAATGTATAGAACAATTTCAGTCATATATTTAGATTACCATGCCTGATCTGAAAATAGGCTTATCTATCGAAGTAACTAGCTATTTTTGAAAATTGTAAGGCTGGCTTGTTTAGGCCTTCTTTGACAGAAAAGAGCAGTGAATGAAAAATGTATTCTACTTAGGCGAAGACATCAAAGTAATAAATATTATAGTGGGACATGGACACTATTAAGGAATACAATAAAATAGAAGATTCTTATTTAAATAATATAACAATTTAAAGGGTCCTAAAATGTAAGGCAATAAATATAACTGTCCTCATAGAGATATCTATTTAGAAAAAGCGTATAGAATTGTCTTCTGAAATGTCATATAAAAATCATATATTTTTGATATATAGAAATATCAAGAAACCTATTAAGATAAACATTGTCATATAGCCTCCTATGTGGAGACGACCCAGGGCTAAAAAACATTGGAATGATAAATATGATAAAAACATTGGGATAATGAACATCGATTGTAAACATAATTAAAATATAATTAAATTGTTCGAATGATAAACATGATAAAAACATTAGGATAATGAACATCGATTGTAAACATAATTAAAATATGTAAAAATTAGAATATTAAAATATTTCAATATTTGAAACTCTCCATCAGTAATAATAATGCAAAGTGGCAGGTGAAGAGGGGGGGTGCATGGTTATATTAACAGAAGTACTTGAAATCACAATTACAATAAGACCTATCTCTTTCAAATGCCTACATATACTATATGTGGGGGTGTGCCTAATCTATGCTAGTATGAAAATACATGCACCTATTTAAGCTACACCTATAGGATAGAATAATAACAGCGGCTATAATCTTAAGTTAAGAAGATGAGATAGATCTTCTTTGTTATTAAGACCCTTAGGGTAAAGGCAATCTAAATTGAAAATCCATTTTGATTCAGCAGTTAATAGTTTCTTTTCATAGTTCCCCCCTCTCCAATTGGCTGTAACCAATTGGATACCTATGTAGCTAAGATCTTTTTGTCTTCCCTGATGTTACTGCGTGAAATGCCGATATAGTGGTGTGTCTACATTTTTATGCTTGATTTTTAACAGATGTTCTTTGATTCTGTCTTTCAAAAGTCTGGAGGTCTGGCCTACATATTGTAGACCACAGTTACATTGTATCATATAGATGACCCCCTTACTTGTACATCTTATTGTATCTTTAATTTCATACTTCACTTTAGAATTGTGTGAAATAAAGTTTCGTGTTTTTATTCCCCTTTCACACGCTTTACAGTTTATACAAGGAAAGAAACCCCTTAGGTTTCTACCAAAGACATCTTTGCTAGTTGTTTTCGGAGTCCTGGGAACACTAGGGGACAATATGTTCTTGAGATTATTGGCTTTCCTGTAAATAAATGTGGGGTTAGGTGGAAGTTTTTCTCCTATAATTTCATCGTCTTTCAGGAGTGGCCAATGTTTTCGGATTATTCTTTCTATTAGATATCTATTTTCGCTATATCCTGTAATGAATGGGACAATAAGTGTATCTTCACTATTGGTTGACAAGCCCATCTTATTTTTGTTTTTATTTTTATATTTCAATAAGTCTCTTCTATCTTTATTCCGGACTTCTTCCATATTTTGGTTTAGGCTATCCTCTTCGTAGCCTCTCTCTAAGAATTTCCCTTTAAGTATTGTTGCTTGTTCTTCCCACTTTTCTGGGTTTGAACAATTTTTCTTAAGGCGAAGAAATTGTCCCTTAGGAATATTGGATTTCCACTTAAAATGATGGCAACTCTCCTGGTGGATATAATTATTACAGTCCACTTCTTTGAAGAACGTGGATGTTTCCAATATTCCATTTTTCACCTCAATTTTCAGGTCTAGAAATGTAATTTCCTTGGCACTGATTTCAAAAGTGAATCTTAAGTTTTTGGTATTATTGTTCATAACCTGTATTGTGTGTAATAGGTCCTCCTTTGTGCCTTTCCATATCATTAAAATGTCGTCAATATAGCGTGCATAGAGGACCAGGTCCGCGCTAGCTGGGCAGGATTCCCAAAATATGTGTTCCCACTGCCCCATATATAAATTAGCGTAGCTCGGCGCAAACCTGGTCCCCATCGCTGTGCCACACGTCTGTCTGTAAAAAATACCCTTATGATTAAAATAGTTATGTGTTAAAATATATTTTATCGCATCAAGAATAAAATTTCTCTGTAATTCTGGTACTTCTTCATCTTTTTTCAGGAAAAGTTCCACCGCCTCTATACCTCCCTCATGGGGTATGCTAGTATAGAGGGATGTGACGTCGCATGTAGCTAATATGTAATTGTCATTCCATTCTATATTATTCAATATGTTCAGAACCTGGGTTGAATCTTTAAGGTAGGATGGTAGTCCCATAACATATCTCTGAAGGTTTCTGTCAACATATTCCGACAGATTGCTTGTCAATAATCCGATGCCTGAAATTATTGGTCTACCCGGTGGGTTCACCAAGGACTTATGTATCTTAGGGAGGTAGTATATTACCGGAGTTATTGGGTCTTTTGTCCCTATATACTTGAACTCCTTATCCTTCAGTATTCCATTGTTTTTGGCTTCTCCTAAGAGTCTGTCTAACTCCCTTTTGTAACCCTCAACCGGGTTCTGTTTCAATACTTCATAAGTTTGGTCATCAGATAAAATTCTATGACATTCTTGATCGTAGTCTTCTTTATTCAGGACAACAATCCCCCCACCCTTGTCCGCTGGTTTGATGACCACATTGTGTTTTTTTTTCCAATTTCCTAATGGTGTGCAGTTGTTCTTTAGACAAATTATGTTTGTATTTGTTCAATTTTTTTGGTTTTATGTCTCTTATTTCTTTGACTACCATTGTCTCGAATGTTTCGATGGCATTACCCTTACTAGTCACTGGAAAAAAAGACGATTTGGGTTTTAGATCGGTGTGTCGATATGGGCTCAACCTTAAATCATTGTTAGCTACATCTATATTTCCATAATAAGATGTATAAGATTCTAAAGGAGATTTTATGAAGTGCCTTTTTAAGGTCATTCTTCTGATGAATTCCTTTGCATTAACAAAGGTTTCAAATTTGTTTAGGCCTTTAGATGGAGCAAAGGACAAACCATAATTTAATATTGAAGTTTCCTTTTCTGATAGTATTACAGTACTTAAATTATAGATTCCTCCGGATGAAACAGTATTACATGTGTTCTTTTGCTTATTTTCATTCTCATTTGTATTCTTATTTACCCTTTGATTTTTATTCTTATTCAATTTCTTTCCTCCTCTCTTGCTTCTACGAGTTTTCTTTTTTCCGTAGGTGTAAGAAATTCCTCTGGATGTGAGTTTTTTTCTTTTTGTTGATGTTCTGTCTATTACTCTGGGTACTGGCTGATGTGCCCCTAAAAAAGAATGGCCTGAGGATGAGGCTTGATCTGTTTTATTGCCTGTAGCTATGTTAGAACTCTGTTCCTCAGTCTGTTCAGGTCTCTTGTTTGGTGTATGTTTCTGTACACCTGTATCCCTCCTCATATTTTTCTGATCCAGAGGTAGAAATCTATTATTATTGTTATAATAATTTCTTTTCCTAATCATGCACTGTTATATCATATAGTACCATTAGATAGCCGGTACCTAATCATGCACTGTTATGTCATATAGTACCATTAGATAGCCGGTACCTAATCATGCACAGTTATGACATATAGTACCATTAGATAGCCGGTACCTAATCATGCACAGTTATGACATATAGTACCATTAGATAGCCGGTACCTAATCATGCACTGTTATATCATATAGTACCATTAGATAGCCGGTACCTAATCATGCACTGTTATGTCATATAGTACCATTAGATAGCTGGTACCTAATCATGCACTGTTATATCATATAGTACCATTAGATAGCTGGTACCTAATCATACACTGTTATGTCATATAGTACCATTAGATAGCCGGTACCTATTCATGCACTGTTATGTCATATAGTACCATTAGATAGCCGGTACCTATTCATGCACTGTTATGTCATATAGTACCATTAGATAGCCGGTACCTAATCATGCACAGTTATGTCATATAGTACCATTAGATAGCCGGTACCTAATCATGCACAGTTATGTCATATAGTACCATTAGATAGCCGGTACCTAATCATGCACAGTTATGTCATATAGTACCATTAGATAGCCGGTACCTAATCATGCACTGTTATATCATATAGTACCATTAGATAGCCGGTACCTAATCATACACTGTTATGTCATATAGTACCATTAGATAGCCGGTACCTAATCATGCACTGTTATGTCATATAGTACCATTAGATAGCCGGTACCTAATCATGCACTGTTATGTCATATAGTACCATGAGATAGCCGGTACCTAATCATGCACAGTTATGTCATATAGTACCAATAGATAGACGGTACCTATATCATCGCACTGTTATATCATTATAGTACCATTAGATAGCCCGGTACCTAATCATGCACCTGTTATATCATATAGTACCCATTAGATAGCCGGTACCTAATCATGCACTGTTATGTCATATAGTACCAATTAGATAGCCGGTACCTAATCATGCACTGTTATATCATATAGTACCATTAGATACCAGCCGGTACCTATATCTTGCACAGTTATGTCATATAGTACCATAGATATCCACGGTACCTATCATGCACTGTTATGTCATATAGTACCATTAGATAGCCGGTACCTAATCATGCACAGTTATGTCATATAGTACCATTAGATATCCGGTACCTAATCATACACTGTTATGTCATATAGTACCATGAGATAGCGCGGTACCTAATCATGCACAGTTATGTCATATAGTACCATTAGATAGCCCGGTACCCTAATTCATGCAACAGTTATGTCATATGTACCATTAGATAGCCGGTACCCTAATCATGCACTGTTATGTCATATAGTACCATTAGATAGCCGGTACCTAATCATGCACTGTTATGTCATATAGTACCATTAGATAGCCGGTACCTATATCCATGCAGCTTTATATCATATAGTACCATTAGATAGCCGGGTAACTAATCATGCACTGTTATGTCCATATAGTACCATTAGATAGCGCGTACCTAATCATGCACAGTTATGTCATATAGTACCATTAGATAGCCGGTACCTAATCATGCACAGTATGTCATATAGTACCCATTAGATAGCCGGTACCTAATCATGCACAGTTATGTCATATAGTACCATTAGATAGCCGGTACCTAATCATGCACTGTTATGTCATATAGTACCATTAGATAGCCGGTACCTAATCATGCACTGTTATGTCATATAGTACCATTAGATAGCCGGTACCTAATCATGCACTGTTATGTCATATAGTACCCATTAGATAGCCCGGTACCCTAATCATGCACTGTTATGTCTTATAGTTACCTGAGATAGCCGGTACCTAATCATGCACAGTTTATGTCCATATAGTACCATTAGATAGACGGTACCTAATCATGCACTGTTATGTCATATAGTACCATTAGATAGCCGGTACCTAATCATGCACTGTTATATGATATAGTACCATTAGATAGACGGGTACCTATATCATGCACTGTTATATCATATAGTACCATTAGATAGCCGGTACCTAATCATGCACAGTTATGTCATATAGTACCATTAGATAGCCGTTCTATATCATGCACTGTTATATCATATAGTACCATTAGATAGCCGGTACCTAATCATGCACTGTTATGTCATATAGTACCATTAGATAGCCGGTACCTAATCATGCACTGTTATGTCATATAGTACCGTTAGATAGCCGGTACCTAATCATGCACTGTTATGTCATATAGTACCATTAGATAGCCGGTACCTAATCATGCACTGTTATGCTCATATTAGTACCATTAGATAGCCGGTTACCTAAATCATGCACTGTTATGTCATATAGTACCATTAGATAGCCGGTACCCTAATCATGCACTGTTATGTCATATAGTACCATTAAGATAGCCGGGTACCTAATCAGCACTGTTATGTCATATAGTACCATTAGATAGCCGGTACCCTAATCATGCACTGTTATGTCATATAGTACCATTAGATAGCCGGTACCTAATCATGCACTGTTATGTCATATAGTACCATTAGATAGCCGGTACTAATCATGCACTGTTATACTCATATAGTACCATTAGATAGCCGGTACCTAATCAGGCACAGTTTATGTCATATAGTACCATTAGATAGCCGGTACCTAATCATGCACTGTTATGTCATATAGTACCATTAGATAGCCGGTACCTAATATCATGCACTGTTATATCATCATAGTACCATTAGATAGCCGGTACCTAATCATGCACTGTTATGTCCATATAGTACCATTAGATAGCACGGTACCTAATCATGCACTGTTATGTCATAGTGTACCATTAGATAGCCGGTACCTAATCAAGCACTGTTTTGTCATATAGTACCATTAGATAGCCGGTACCTAATCATGCACTGTTATGTCATATAGTAACCATTAGATACGCCGGTACCTAATCACGCACTGTTATGTCATATTGTACCATTAGATAGCTGGTACCTAAATCATGCACTGGTTATATCATATAGTACCATTAGATAGCCGGTAACCTAATCATGCATTGTTATGTCATATAGTACCATTAGATAGCCGGGTACCCTAATCATAGCACTGTTATGTCCATATAGTACCATTAGATAGCCGGTACCTAATAACATGGCACTGTTATGTCCATATAGTACCATTAGATAGCCGGGTACCTATTCATGCACTGTTATGTCCATATAGTACCGTTAGATAGCCGGTACCCTAATCATGCACTGTTATGTCATATAGTACATTAGATACGCCGTTACCTAATCATACACTGTTATGTCATATAGTACCATGAGATAGCCGGTACCTAATCATGCACAGTTATGTCATATAGTACCATTAGATAGCCGGGTACCTAATCATGCACTGTTATGTCACATAGTACCATTAGATAGCCGGGTACCTAATCGATGCACAGTTATGTCATATAGTACATTAGATAGCCGGACCTAATCATACACTGTTATGTCATATAGTACCGTTAGATAGCCGGTACCTAATCATGCACGGTTATGTCATATAGTACCATTAGATAGCCGGTACCTAATCTCGCACTGTTTTGTCACATAGTACCATTAGATAGCCGGTACCTAATCATGCACAGTTATGTCATATAGTACCATTAGATAGCCGGTACCTATATCATGCACTGTTATGTCATATAGTAGCATTAGATAGCCGGTATCTATATCATGCACTGTTATGTCCATATAGTACCCATTAGATAGCCGGTACCTAATCATGCACTGTTAAGTCATATAGTTACCATTAGATAGCCGGTACCTAATCATGCACTGTTATGTCATATAGTACCATTAGATAGCCGGTACCTATATCATGCATTGTTATGTCATATAGTACCATTAGATAGCCGGTACCCTAATCATGCACCGTTATGTCATATAGTACATTAGATAGCCGGTACCTATATCATGCATTGTTATGTCATATAGTACCATTAGATAGCCGGTACCTAATCATGCACTGTTTATGTCATATAGTACCATTAGATAGCCGGTACCTATATTCATGCATTGTTATGTCATATAGTACCATAATTAATTAAATGCCCTATCCTCCTGGCTTGCTGTAATAAAACATTTAATAAGAGTCCTTAAAATTGACTCAACCATAACTATGTACATAAACATGATAACCTTAATAACTTTATTCATAATTTAGAATAAATAACACACAGACACAGTATGTGGGTAAAGACCCGTGGGTCACATTTATTATAGAACATGAGAACCGGCTGGACTCAACAGGGCCAGCTAAAACATGTGGCGGCAATCTAGCTAGGAAGAAGGGCCGCCGCCCGTGAATGCCCACACACAGCGGAGCTCCAGCTGCACGCAGAAGCTTAGGGAGTTCTCGGCATCTTCAGAATGGGGAGTGTGGCAAACCCTCGCCACATAAGAACTATGCAGGAATTGTTATTTAGGCTAATGGTTAAAATGTATGTTGAACTGTATGTTACTGTTTAACACTCCCTGCTGTTTCAGTTGGGAAAACCCCTTGTAGGGGAGACTGTTTTTAAAAAAGTGTTTGTTTGTTTTTCCAGTTGTTGAATAAGTTGTTGTTGACTCCCAAGCTATGTGTCCGTCTAGTTCTTGGTGGAAAGGGGTTATTATTACAATTACCAAGAGTAGTTACTTGCTTGTCTCTGCTTACCCAAAAGATATTACAGATCCTACTAACTCTCTGCTACAAATTACCAAGAGTAGTTACTTGCTTGTCCCTCCTGCTTACCCAAAAGATATTACAGATCTTACTGCCTCTCTGCTACAATTACCAAGAGTAGTTACTTGCTTGTCTCTGCCTACCCAAAAGATATTACAGATCCTACTGCCTCTCTGCTACAATTGGTGGCAAGCGACGGGATTCAAACCGCACAGCAAGTCGTAGGACATGTGAGGTATATGAACGGACGGTGAATGGGGACAGATTATACCAGACTAAAGAGAACTGCATTGAAGGAATTACTGGAGGTGAGAGGAATTATTGCTAGCAATAAAACCAAAGCAAGGCTGATTGCAGAGCTCATAGAGGGAGACCGGGGTAGCAGGTACGGCCGTACCCATGGCGAACAACGAAACCGAATTCCAAAAAGAGATGCGGACCCGGTTGGCTTTTTTTCCGCTACACCATTCGGAGGAGCTCCTGACACGGACATCAGCAGACGTACAGGAATACTTGATGGTGACCCGACAAACCACACCGAGACCCGGAGAGGGGCTACCAGTACACTCCAGTGCTGGTACAGGGAAAGCTAGGATTCCCTACCACGCATTCAAGGATCATACCGACACGGAGGATATCGATGGGTACCTCAGGACTTTGAGCGACTTATGCCAACCTGCATAATATTAGTATCGCTGCCAAGTTCCCCTACTGGCTGGCAAGTTATCCGGGCGGGCTGCTGAAGCCTACCACACCATACCCAGATGAGGACAGCCAGGGACTACCAGAAGGTAAAACAGGCCATCCAGACTAGGTATGCCTATTACCCCCGGAGGCATACCGACAGCGGTTCCGAGACCTGAAGAAGCTGGAGAAAGATACCCACACTGAGTGGGCACATCGGCTAACCAGGGCCCCGCTAAAGGCTGGTTGCAGGCAGCCCAAGTCACCCAGTAGGAAGACCTTTTACAACTCCTGTTGATGGAGCAATTCTTCCAAGGGGTGTCCACTTGAATTGCAAAAACTGGCTGAGAGATCGAAAACGTGCACGGTAACATACCACAGCGGACCTTGGCCGACGAATACCAAGACGCTCGGAGAGCTCAACAAACACAGCAACGCTCCAGTATTGGGGTCACCCCAAACCCCACTGCAGCTCCCACACCTCTGCTACCCCCCGTCCTGGAGGGGGAATCCACCCTCCCCGATACTAGACTCGATCAGCTATTCTGTTGCCATCTTTGTAACCAACAAGGGCACATTCAGAGAGACTGTCCAGGAACAAGAACCAATCCACCTGGAACAACCAGAACAACCAGGCAACTGTACACTGCTACTCAGAACAAGCCCCGACTACAGACCCAACCCCCGGTCCTTCCACAAGGAACCCTTGGGTATCCTTACACAAGGTAAACCCAGCTACAGGCCGCTTCGGACAACCTACAAAGCCCACCGCCCAGGTGGTCTATATAGAGGGCCGACGTGTCCAAGGGCTGCGTGCCTCTGGGGCCACCATAACCTTGCTCCGGCAACATTTAGTTTCCACCAATCAAATCACCAGAGACTGTGTAGCTGTCCGGGTGGCCGCGGGGAGTCATTTACAAGATTCCCCACGGCCAAGTACACTTGGATTGGGGAGCAGGGTCGGGGAACATAGAAGTGGGCCTTATGCAAAATTTGCCCCAGACGTTATTTTGGGCGACGACTTAGGGAGCTGACTTCAGCGTTTGCACCCCGAACCTCCCCACAAGCAGCACTGCCCGTGGTTACCCGACAACAGGCCCGGCACCAACCACACTGACTGATCACTCTGAGGCTCAGGTAAGCAATCACCCACCTAATGTCTCTTGGGCCCCTCCACTAGAGTTTGGTAGTGAAGTGGCCACTGACCCCTCGTTGCAAGTATATAGGGATAAGGTAGACCAGGAATCAGGCGGGGTTGGAAGGAGAGAGGTACGGTTGGGACAAGGGGTTACTGTACAGGTATGCAGAGAAGATAGTGGCTGGATCTATTCCCCTGTCCGTACAGCAGTTAATAGTACCTCAGAGGTATAGACGACGGAACTGCTACAGGTTGCCCCGATATTCCGCCTGTCAGGCCACCTAGGAGTTAGTCGGAGACGAAGCACCAAGAATTTCTTTTGGCCAGGGATCACCAAAGATATTAGGCAGTATTGCCAGACGTGTGACACCTGCCAACGAGTAGGAACAAGAGGAGACCGATATAAGGCAAAGCTACACTCCCTCCCCATAATAGAGTAGCCTTTTAGTCGAGTGGCGGGTGGACCTCCATTGGCCCCCTAGCCAAGCCTAGCCCCTCGGGGAAGAGGTATATACTCACGATCGTGGATTATGCCACCCCGATATCCCGAGCAGTGGCTCTGGCTAATATTCATGCGGAGTACCGTGGCGGATGCCCTCATCAAAATCTTCTCCCACATGGGATCTCCCCGGGAGATTATTTCAGCACCGGGGCACCCAGTTTACGGCTGAGATTACCCACCAGTTGTGGAGAGCATGTGGGGTGAAACCCATTGTAAATTACGCTTATCACCCCCAGTCTAATGGGCTCTGTGAACGGTTTAATGGAACACTGAAACAGATGCTCCGCACCGTTCATAGATAACCCAGAAGAACTGGGAGCGGTTTCTACCCCCATTTGCTTGTCACCTACACGGGAGGTACCTCAGGAGTCCACGGGGTTCTCTCCCTTTGAATTATTATACGGGGTCCCCTAGACTTAATCCGAGAGCATTGGGGAGGGGAAGTCACTAGTGACGGTACTCCTATCCGTACCATACAGTGCTGGAGTTTAGGGAGCGCCTGGACGGCCCTGACTCGGACGCGTCCGCTCCCAACCTTCAGGTGGTTCAAAACCCGTCAGCGCCGATGGTATGATAGGGGGGCCAGGGACCCGCAGTTTTCAGACTGGGCAGAAGTGCTAATCTTAAAACCGGTCAAAAATGATAAAACTGCAGGGCCCATACAAGGTGGTGGAACAAATCTGTGACACCACCTATGTGATCGGCCCATGTACTGGAGCAGGCGGTAGACGCATGCTCCATGTGAATATGTTGAAAGCCGTACCATGAACGCGCAGCAGGAGGTGAATGCTATTTGCGCCCCCTGCCGCGGACGACGCAGACCGTTTACCCTCTTCCCCCGACCTCCTAGGAATGAAGAACCGGAACGAAGGTCTGGGAGAGGTACAATTGGGTGAGCGGTTTAAGTCCTCGGGAACGAGCTCAAATAGCAGAGCTACTGCAGGAAAAAGAGAGACACGTTCTCCAACGTGCCTGGATATACCCGAGTGGCCACCCCATAGGGTAGAAACCCCGAGGTCCACTCCCCCCATGCGTCAACCTCCTTACCGCATACCAGTATCGGTGAGAGAACATATGCGGAAGGAGATTGACGAGATGCTACAGTTAGGAGTGATTGAGTGTCAGCCGTATAGGAATCAGTCCGGGGTGTAACCCAACTGCTAGTGTGAATAGAAAAACACACGCTAGCACAGCTGAGAAATAACCAGGACGTGAACCCACTCAGGAAACAGACAAGATAGGTTTCCAAGAAATAATAATTGTTCCTTTAAGCAGGCTTGTAACAAACAAAAAGACAAGTTCTCTTTTGCAGCTTGTAAAAGTAAAATGTCCCCTTTAAGCAGGTTTGTAACAAACAAAAAGACAAAGTTCTCTCTTTGCAGCTTGTAAAAGTAAATGTCCCTTTAAGCAGGTTTGTAACAAACAAAAAGACAAGTTCTCTTTTGCAGCTTGTAAAGTAATATGTCCCTTTAAGCAGGCTTGTAACAAACAAAAAGACAAAGTTCTCTTTTGCAGCTTGTAAAAGTAAATGTCCCTTTAAGCAGGCTATGTAACAAACAAAAAGACAAAGTTCCCTTTTGCAGCTTGTAAAAGTAAATGTCCCTTTAAGCAGGCCTTGTAAACAAACAAAAAGACAAAGTTCTCTTTTGCAGCTTGTAAAAGTAAATGTCCCCTTTAAGCAGGCTTGTAACAAAACAAGAAGATATATATCCAAGAGAAGGTTTAAGGATAAGGCATAAGCAAGGTCAGGCAGGCAGAAGTCGGTATCCAAAAATCAGAAGCAGAGATCAGCCAAAAGCTAGGTCAGGCAGGCAGCTAGTCGATATCCAAATAACAGTAATAGGGTAGAGCAACCAAAAGCTTGGTCAGGCCAGGCAGGAGTCGGTATTCAAACAACAGTAGAAGGGATTAGACAAGAGCTAGGTCAGGGCAGGCAGAAGTCGGTACACAGAGAAGCAATATATTCAAGTACTCACCGATGCCGGGGAATCAAACAAACAGGCCCCGAGTACGATCTCCCGCCGGAGTTTAAGGCAGGAGCGGTGACGAATACAGAGGGTGTGTCAGAGGATGCGTCACGTTGCTAAGCGACGTGACGTCATCCACACTGAGAAGCTCCGGGAGCCGCGGGTGACACGGCGATGAACGGAGAATTCATGACAGCACCCCCCCCCTCCTCAAGAACCCCTCCGGGGAATAGGACCAGGTTTAGCAGGATGAGACTTGTGGAAGGCCTTTATTAAAGCAGGAGCATTTACTTGATGAGCTGGCTCCCAGGAACGTTCCGTGACTGGATAACCTCTCCAATGAATGAGATAATACAATTTCCTTGCCACGGAGTTTGGAATCCAGAATATGACTGATCTCAAACTCAGGATGTCCATGGACAAACAGAGGTGGAGGTTTAGAAAGGGGTTTCGAATACCTGTTGGACATCATGGGGTTTTAGAAGAGAAACGTGGAATAACCGGATGGACTTTGAGAGTCTTAGGTAAAGCCACTCGGTAAGCAGTGGAACACACTTGACCCAGTATTCGGGAAAGGACCCACGTATCGTGGTCCCCAGTTTGGTAGAAGGTTGTTTCAGGCGAAGAAAACGAGAGGAAATCCCAAACTCTTATCGCCAGGACGATACTTGGGAGCCTTCTTCGTCGAAGATTCTGAAAAGAACTTGTAACGTTTAGAAGTTACAGAGAGGATACGATGTATTCTTCGCCAATGTCGGGTTAATCTTCGGGCAGAAAGATCAGAAGCAGGATTTTCTCTGTGGAAGAAGTATGCAAAGGAAATGTTCCTGGGCTGAAATCCCGTAAAGCCGCCTGAAAAGGAGATGTCTGAAGGGAGGAATTATACCCGGGCGTTATGAGCCAATTTCAGCCAAAGGAAGGTAAAAAGTCCAGTTAGAGTGAAAATGATCCACATAATGTCCTGAGATATGTTTCAAGACACCGTGATTTACCCTTTCAGTCTGGCGTTAGATTGTGGATGATGAGAAGTAGACAGAGGAAATTGAAGTTCCAAAATGTTTACAAAGTGACCTCCAAAATCGGGAAACGAACTGTACCCCCTCTATCGGAAACAATTATCCAGAGGAAATCCATGGATTCTTACAATATGCACAAAATAAAAAGTTCAGAAAGTCTTTTAGCAGACGGTAAATCCTGGTAAGGGAACAAAATGAGCACGTCTTAGTGAACCTGTCGACCACTACCCAAATAGTGTTGTTTCCAGATGACAAAGGAAGGTCGGTACTGAAGTCCATGGATATATGCGTCCAAGGCTGATGCAGGTATGGGCAACGGTTGGAGCAACCCAGAAGGAAGTTGGTGAGGAGTCTTATTTATGGCACATTGTGTGCATACTGAGACGTAATCTTTAACATCTTGAGAGAGAGTAGGCCCCAGACATGCTGTTTGAGATTTCGAATGGTGATACTGATACCTAGGATGTCCAGAAAGGGGACTATCATGAGCCCAAAATAGAAGCTTGGAACGAAGGCGGTTCAGGAACAAAGAGTAAACCATCCAGGAGGTTTACAGGACCAAGGAAGATTCCTTTGAGCGGACCTGTAATTCCTTGTAACCCAAGAAGTTGTTAGCTGGGCTATGACTTCATGAGGTTGGAGAATGGTACCAGATTCAGGAATTGGGGTATCTTGAATTGTCTGGAAAGGGCGTCGCCTTAATATTTTTTGAACCAGGTATGTAAGAACAACATTATAGTGAAAACCCGGGAGAAAAAATAACGACCAGCGTGCTTGCCTGGAATTCAATCGTTTGGCCGTTTGGAGATAAAGAAGGTTTTTATGATCAGTGAGTATGGTAAACGGCAAAGAAGTACCCTCCAGCCAATGCCTCCATTCGTCCAAGGCCATTTTAATGGCAAGCAACTCTTTATTGCCTACGTCATAGGTTAAATTCAGAAGGAGTGAATTTTTTAGAGAAAAATCCAACAGGAAGAATCATTCCAGTCTCTGGTATTCGTTGAGAGAGAACAGCTCCAGCAGCAACAGAAGAAGCATCAACTTCCAGGATAAACCTGAAAATCTGGATTTGGGGTGACCGGAGAATAGGATGCAGAAGAAAAAGCTTCTTTGAGAGACTCAAAAGCCTCTATAGCCTCAGGAGACCATTTTTTGCAATTTTGCCCCTTTCTAGTGAGAGAAGTAAGGGGAGAAGTAATAGTAGCAAATTCTTGATGAACTTCCTGTAATAGTTGGCGAAGCCCCAGAAAACGTTGCAAAAGCCTTCAGAGAATCAGGTCTAGGCCACTCCAAGATGGCAGAAAGTTTAGTAGGATCCATTTCAAATCCAGATAGCCGATATTCACATAACCCAGAAAGGGTATGGATTTTTGATGGAAAGAACATTTCTCCAGTTTAGCAAACAGATGGTAATCTCTTAACGTTGAAGTACTTTCCTGACGTGGTGCACATGATCTTGGTGACTTTGAGAAAAAATCAAGATATCGTCAAGGTATATGATGACAAAAATATTCAAAAAATCACGAAAGATCTCGTTCACAAAATGTTGAAAAACCGCTGGAGCATTGCATAGCCCAAAAGGGCATGACCCAAATACTCGTAATGCCCAAATCGAGTTTTAAAAGCAGTCTTCCCATTCATCTCCTTGTCGTCATACGGATAAGATTGTATGCACCACGTAGATCCAGAGTTAGTAAATATAGTAGCTCCCTGAAGAGATAAGTAAAAAGTTCAGGAATAAGGGGTAGAGGATAACTGTTCTTGATGGTAATCTGATTTAATCCTCTGTAATCAATACAGGGTCCGTAATCCACCATCCTTCTTTCCTACAAAAAAGAAACCAGCCCCCTACAGGGAAGAGGAGGGTCGAATAAATCCTCTAGCCAGATTGTCCTTAATATATTCTTCCAAAGCCACGTTTTCAGGTTTAGAAAGTGGATATGTCTTGCCTCGAGGATCGGTAGCCCCAGGAAGGAGATCATGGGTGGCAATCAAAAGGGCCGGTGGGGAGGAAGACGTTCAGCTTCCTTTTTGGAGAAAACATCCACAAAGTCATGATAAGGCATAGGTAGAGAATCGGGAGTTTCGATTGTGAGAGCAATAGTGAGTGGTAACTTGGTGATCTTTTGAAGACATTTTAGGTCAGGCATTGTAGATCCCCAGGAGGTGAGTTCGCCACAAGTCCAAGAAAAAGTAGGATTATGCACTTGGAGCCAGGGTAGGTCCCAAGATAATGGGAAATTGAGGAGTGGGAATGACATCGAAACAGATTGTCTCGGAGATGAAGTATTCCTACAGTGAGAAGTAAAGGTTGAGTAGCAAACTGAATGTATCCGGAACCCAATGGATCTCCACTGACCGTAGAAACTGAAATTGAATTACTCTTTCTTCTAGTAAAGGTATAGAGTGAGGTAGAGACGAATGTGGAATCAATGACACTCCCCTCCAGCACCAGAGTCGATAAGAGCTTGGGGTATGAATCTTACTATGTCCGGCTTTGAAGGGTACTGGAACAAAAAGTTTCTTGTATAGGGAATGACCTACTGTTTTGGCTTAACCCAGTTCCCTGGACTAGAGTTAAGCCCTGGCTTTTACTGGCCCTGGTAGGACAATCCCTTAATAAATGCCCTTTAAGGCCACAGTACAAACACAAGCCAAGAGAACGTCTTCTCAAGCGTTCAGTCCTCTGTTAATTTTATACTTCCCACTTCCATGGGTTCAGCCTGATCTGGAGTAGGAGAGGCAGGAGTGACTGGATTAGAAAAACGAGGAGCCAAACGAAAAGGAGTTCGAGATGATGACCCTCTGTGTTCTATCCTTTTCTAGTTGGCGTTCACCGAAATCTGGCGTCGAGACTGATACAAAGATTTATTAAGGCTTCCAAGGATTCTGGAAGCTCCCGATACACCAATTCATCCTTGAGACGCTCGAAAGTCCTTTTCGAAAAGCGGCTCTAAGAGCTCCCTGATTCCAGGTAGTTTCAGAGGCCCAGGGTGCGGAACCTCAAATGCTTATTGAGAAACTGGTTGACTACCTTGACGTAAATCCCAAGAGAGTAGCTTCAGCAGCGGATGACCTTCCAGGTTTATCAAATACATTTGAAAATACAGAGAGAAAAGTATCAACATCCAGAAGTAATAGGGTCATTCTTTTCAAGCAAAGGTGATACCCAAGCCAAAGCTTTTCCTTTCATTAAGGATATAAGAAATGTTATTCTAGAAGAGGGAGTAGCAAACAGAGTAGGGCTATTTCGGAAATGAGACGACATTGATTGAGACAAGCCCCCTACATTCTTCAGGATTCCATCATATTTATCTGGAAGGGGTATCCTGGGACTCAGTTGTACCTGAGACTGGTTGTTTGAAAATCGAAGGGGGTAATGCCTCATTAGGATTAGGATGGGATTAGGATTGGAGGTGTAGTAGCAACCAAATTTTGTAATAATGCAGTTTATTTGATCAAGTTAATTAGTGTCCAGGGATTGTAAGTGAGTGGGCATGAGGATCCTAGTAACTGTCCTGGTGGGGCCACGGCCATGGATAATTCAGTGGGGTCCATTTTTTGGCCTGTTTGTAATGTCAGCCGTATAAGGAATCAGTCCGGGGTGTAACCCAACATGCTAGTGTGAATAGAAAAACACACGCTAGCACCACTGAGAAATAACCAGGACGTGACCCACTCAGGAAACAGACAAGATAGGTTTCAAGAAATAATAATTGTTCCTTTAAGCAGGCCTTGTAACAAACAAAAGACAAAGTTCTCTTTTGCAGCTTGTAAAAAGTAATGTCCCTTTAAGCAGGTTTGTAACAAACAAAAGACAAGTTCTCTTTTGCAGCTTGTAAAAGTAAATGTCCCTTTAAGCAGGTTTGTAACAAACAAAAAGACCAAAGTTCTCTTTTGCAGCTTGTAAAAGTAAATGTCCCCTTTAAGCAGGCTTGTAACAAACAAAAAGACAAAGTTTCTCTTTTGCAGCTTGTACAACAGTAAATGTCCCTTTAAGCAGGCTTGTAACAAACAAAAAGACAAAGTTCTCTTTTGCAGCTTGTAAAAGTAAATGTCCCTTAAGCAGGCTTGTAACAAACAAAAGACAAAGTTCTCTTTTGCAGCTTGTAAAAGTAAAGTCCCCTTTAAGCAGGCTTGTAACAAACAAGAAGATATATATCCAAGAGAAGGTTTAAGGATAAGGCATAAGCAAGGTCAGGCAGGCAGAAGTCGGTATCCAAAACTCAGAAGCAGAGATCAGGCAAAAGCTAGGTCAGGCAGGCAGTAGTCGATATCCAAATAAACAGTAATAGGGTAAGGCAAAAAGCTTGGTCAGGCAGGCAGGAGTCGGTATTCAAACAACAGTAGAAGGGATTAGACAAGAGCTAGGTCAGGCAGGCAGAAGTCGGTACACAAGAGAAGCAATATATTCAAGCTACTCACAGATGCCGGGGAATCAACAAACAGGCCCCGAGTACGATCTCCCGCCCGGAGTTTAAAGGCAGGAGCGGTGACGAATACAGAGGGGTGTGTCAGAGGATGCGTCACGTTGCTAAGCGACGTGACGTCAATCCCACACTGAGAAGCTCCGGGAGCCGCGGTGACCACGGCGATGAACGGAGAATTCATGACATTGAGCACTCGGACAGCCCCTGGGCCCTTGCCGGTAGTTCTAGTACCGAAGCGGGACGGCATGACCCCGCTTCTGCATAGACTACGGAAACTTAATGATAAAACCGTCCTCTGACGCCTACCCTATGCCCGGATAGATGAGCTCCTGGATAATATGGCTTGAGGCCAGTACCATCACCACCATAGTCTGTGTAAGGGGTACTGGCAGATCCCACTAGCCGAGGATGCCATCCCCAAATCAGCGTTCATCACCACCGTTTGGCCTGTACCAATTCAAGTAGTAAGAAGTGAATACAGCGCCAACACAGAGGCAAGGGATAAATATACTCACAGAGAGATAAAAGAGAGATATTTAATGACACATGTTTAAAAAGCATCAGTAATAAAAGATTATATGTAAAAAGCACATATAAATAAAATTACAAATACAGGAATATCTTACAAGAAGCGGCATCAAAGGGCAAAGCTGATAGTTACAATAAAAAACAGAGGTAATAACAGGTGATCAGTGTGAGTGGTACACCAGAATAAGAGTGTATACTAATAAACAGAATTAGCCTAAGTACAACTATAACAAGTGCATCAAGCAAAAAACTAATAAACAATAGTACAAACAATAGTGTTCAAAATAGTGTTCCAAAAAATAGAAAAATGCACTGCAGTGCAAAAAAAAAAGGGGGGTAGCAAAATAATTGTATAGATACAATCAAATAGTGAGTGAGTGCAAATGGATATAAAAATGCTAGCTACTTAATCCAGTGAGGTTAAGATATAATTAAATAAAATACACCCCAATATGCAATAACGTAAAAAATAAAAAATAAATATAATCCAAAAAAGTGGTCAAAAAGTTGATCAAACAAATGTTAGTGAAGAACAAAAATAAGTCAATCAAAACAAAAAAATGAAAAAATGGTGATGAAAAATCACAAGGTGAAAGTGAGGAAATTGATTCCCTTCCAATGTTAGTTACTTTAACAGATCCACATTCCTGAGTGTGGTTGCTGAAGTAGCTGAAAGGATCCCTAGCACCCTGTCAGCTGCTCCTATGGTATCCTAAAAAGTGTCCCTGTAAAAAAGAAATTCACAACATAGTGTATCCAATATGAGAATGAAGTAAAGATTAAAGTAATGTTTACCAATATGTCAACGCGTTCCTGCCCTCAAAAAAAGGGCCTTTCTCAAGACTAGAATAATTGGTAATGGCAGCTAGCCTTATATACAGTTTAGAAGTTAGCCTATATGGTAGTTTAATTGATTAATTGTATTGTTTGGGCGCCAAATCCCTCCAACTTCCTGTGTAACATCTAAAAGATTCCCCCATAAAGTGTAGCATCACTCTCCTGTGTAACATCTAAAAGATTCCCCTCCACTTCCTGTGTAACATCCTAAAAGATTCCCCCCATAAAGTGTAGCATCACTTCCTGTGTAACACTCTAAAAGAATCCCCTCCACTTCCTGTGTAAACATCTAAAAGATTCCCCCATAAAGTTTAGCATCACTTCCTGTGTATCATCTAAAAGATTCCCCTCCACTTCCTGTGTAACATCTAAAAGATTTCCCCCATAAAGTGTAGCATCACTTCCTGTGTAACATCTAAAAGATTCCCCTCACATTCCCTGTGTAATATCTAAAAGATTCCCCCATAAAGTGTAGCATCACTTCCTGTGTAACATCTAAAAGATTCCCCCATATGGCAAACCGGAAGTTATAAATTTTCCCGGATTCATTTTATACATATCAAAATATATAGGTAATTCAAAAGGCATGTATATGGCCTTAGATTTATCCAGTTGTTTCTTTCTCCAAATTGCCGGTATCTTTGTTTTGGGCTTACCGGTTTCAAGCCCCAATATCGGAGCTACCCGGGTAGTGACGTAACCGTTGACCGTCACTTCCGGTCCGGCGATATTACATAGACAAGCCGCTTAGCCAACATTAGCATGCTGTACAATGCTAATATATGCGGCTGTTCAGTTACGCCTCCCATCCTAGTATTATTAAATCCTTAGAGAGCCCTGGGATAAAGATGTCAGAAACAATGCCCACCAATGTGTCGCTAAAGGGGATAAAGTGTCAAGGCACTATTGGGCTCCCCAAACGTTATAACGATAGATAAAGGCTATGTAATCACAAACATTGAGATTTACCAAAAAACTAACACATATTTTATGTCAGTGGGACAAAGGAAACAATAAAAACAATAACGGCAAGTTTTTTTGAAATGAAATAACGGTTTTGTTATCTATTTCCTCTAAGTCAAAGGGGGTCAGATAATATTTTCTTTCTAATAGCCATTATTTTATATATCCCATCATTACACTAGTAGATGGATTGAATGATCTCAAATATTATAATATGTGTTAACATATTGTCAAAGTGTGTTTAAGATACACTGGTAGTGGATTAAGTGATCTTAAATATAATATGTGTTAACATATTTTTAAAATATTTTGAGATTGTTTGACCATTTCATAAAGAGAAAGAAGTTGTATATACTTTTATGGATCCCTTCAATGTCATTAGCCATGCTCAGATGGTAAGATCTCGCATATTTATAAGAAATAAAGTTATTTTAATTTGTTTAAAAAAAAGATCAGAATCATAGTGAGAGGAGGATGAAATTGACCTGTGATGAATTATTTACAGAGGGGCAAACTGCTTAGTTATTAAAAAAAGTCCTAGAATGAGATATATTATATCTTGTTTGCTCCAAAAATGAGCATAGAGAATACAAAGTCCCAATAGAAACAATTTGGACTTAGTTGTCCATCTATCTGATATGTATAATTAGTTATAGGTATATAAAGATATAGATAAAATCCAGACATGGTATCTCATATTTAGCGAGAAAATATAAGGGATATGTACCTGATTCTGGTCGCATAAATATATTAAATTACAACGCCATCATAGTAATTGAAAAGGAAACTAGTGATAGCTGGACAAGTCCAGTGAATCAATTTCTATGTCAGAGAAAGAAACATACAAGTGTATGCTCATGAGTGTAATTAAGGGTATATATATAAAAGGGTATATAAATAGGAACAGTCTACATTTGCTGTTTAATAGTTGAGAACTAGAACAATAGAGGAAAATAGAGGAAACAAAGCCTTCTTCTTATGTTAATAGATAACTGTATAGATGTCCACACTAATTGCTTAGAAGGTTGAATCTGCAAAACCTACTTTTAAATCATCTAACCCCACAATTATATAGTATTGTGGGAGCTTAGATTTTAATGGTGATCAGAAGATCAAACAGAAGATAGGTATACCAAATATGTGGTAGGGTGAAGGGTAACCTTAAGCAGACAAAAATTTTATACGCAATTAATGAGCAAAAATGGATGAACTTCTATATATATTTGGGTGGAGGGCTACAATGCCTATATAATGAGACTTTGGATTGGATACTATACGATACCGGACCTTCTAAAATTTAGGTCTTTATAAAGGCTAAATTGTGTAATAAACCCAGAAGCTTTAAAACAGCGGGTTTATAGAATTCTAAATGATACAGCACTATCTTATAAGTCTAGCTTGTGTCTTTATATAGACTAGTTTTTCAATAGCCCAGATGATTCAAAGGTCTTTTTGTTTTTTAAAAAGTCTTTGGAGAGGAATTTTATACTGTCCTATGAGGACATTGGCAGATACATATCATAAATTGAAGAGATAGTAAGATCCTCCCTATTATTCAGACCTTTCGGGCTGTAAGCAGTCTAATAAGAAGATCCATTTGGATTCTGCTTTTAAGAGGCTCTTTTCAAAAATTACCCCCTCTCCAGTTCTTGGCAACTTTTTGTATACCTATAAATTTCATGTCTTGTATTCTACCCATTGTGCTTCGTGGCAAAATGTTTATAAAGTGTTGTTTCTTTATTTTGTTTTTCGATCAACAGTATGTGCTCTCTGAGCCTATCTCTGAGGCTTCTAGAGGTTTGGCCGATGTATTGGAGCCCACATGAGCATTCCATAAGGTAGATTATCCCGTATTTTGACATCTAATCAGATCTTTGATAGTCAATTCTTCTCCAGTCTGATTGGACTCTGAATTTTTTAGTCCTTTACCCCTCTTCTGCATGCTCTTGCAGGTGGGGCATGGAAAAAATCCTTTACTGGTCCTCCCCATTGCATCATGTGTATTGTCTTCTTCTTTCTGGGTAGACTTGGTGCTAATCTATTTTTGAGATTTCCTGTCTTTCGATAAACGAATTTTGGCTGGTTGGGGAGTTTATCTCCAATAATGTTGTCGTTTTTTAGAAGGTGCCAGTGTCTTTTAAAGATATTTTCAATGATGTATCGATTGCTGCTGTATTCTGTTATTAATGGTACATTTAATGCATCCTCTGTCTCATATTGCTTATGATCTTTGTATTTGGTTAACTCATTCCTCTCCACCCTGTCGTACTTCTATTTTTTTGGTCTAGATGTTCCTCCTTATAACCTCTTTCCCACAAATTTCTCTTTTAGTCGTCCTCACTTGTTTTTCCCCAGGTTTTCGATATTTGAACAATTCTTTCGGAGACCCTTAGAATTGGCTCTTTGGGATATTTTCTTTCCATTTCTCATGGTGGCAGCTCTCATAGTGTATATAGCTGTTACTGTCAACCGATTGGAAGTACGTAGATGTTTCCCATTTTCCGTTTAGAGCTTCTATTTTCTAGATCCAAGAAAACGATTTCCTTAAAGTTCCAGTTGTAGGTGAACTTCAAATTCTGATGGTTTTGATTCATGACCTCAATAGTGTACAAGAGATCTTCTGTTGAGCCCCTTCCAGACTATTAGGGACATCATCAATATATCTGCGGTATAGGACCAGGTCCCGCGCTCGCTGGGCATGAATCCCAGAAGATGCTCTCCCATCTTCCCATGTACAAATTAGCATAGCTGGGCACGAACCTGGTCCCCCATAGCTGTCCCGCAAATTTGCTTGGTAGTACTCCCCTCATTGTTAAAATAGTTGTGTGTAAGAATGTACTGGATGCTATCCAATATGAATTTGGCCTGATCTTCTAACATCAGTGGATCTTTATCCAGAAACCATTTGATTGCCTCAAGTCCTTCTTTATGGTGTACCACTCACACTGATCACCTGTTATTACCTCTGTTTTTATTGTAATTATCAGCTTTGGCCCTTTGAGCCACTTCTGTAAGATATTCCTGTATTTGTAATTTTATTTATATGTGCTTTTTACATTTTTTATATATAATCTTTTATTACTGATGCTTTTTAACATGGTTCATTAAATAATCCTTCTTTTATCTCTCTGTGAGTATATTATCCCTTGGCCCTCTTGTTGGCGCTGTATTCACTTCTTACTACTTGTGCATATTTTTTTGGAGGTTAGTTAGGATCTCTGTTTGGATACAGCTTGGGGATTACCTTAGCGCTTGTACACTACCCATTTTTCACTGTACCAATTCAAGGTCATGCCATTCGGGATGAAGAACGCTCCGGCTACTTTCCAGCGAATGGTAGATCGGCTACTGGATGGGTCCCAAGAGTACGCATGCGCCTATTTAGACGACATAGCTATATTTAGCAGCTCCTGGGACGAGCATTTGAACCATATAGGGGCGATCCTAGATCGCATTAGGGAGGCAGGATTAACCCCCTTAAGCCTAGCAAATGTCATATAGGGATGGCGGAAGGTCCAGTACTTAGGGCATCAAGTAGGTAGCCGGGCAGCAGAAGCCCAAAACCGGCCAAGGTAGAGGCCGTAGCCAAGTGGCCCACTCCCCGTACCAAGACCCCAAGTGCTAGCCTTTCTAGGTTCCGCAGGGTATATATAGGAAGTTTGTACCTAATTATAGTACCCTAGCCAAACCCCTCACCGACCTCACCCGCAAAAACCTTCCTAAGATTGTTACCTGGAGCCCAGAGTGTGAACAAGCATTCCAAGAACTGAAAAACACTCTCGTAAATGCCCCGATCCTTGCTGCCCCGGATCCAACTAAAACGCTTTCTCGTCCATACAGACGCTTCTATGTTTTGGATTGGGAGCCGTGCTGAGGCAAGTCAGGGTGATGGCGGCGAGCATCCTGTGGTCTACCTAAGCAGGAAACTGTTACCACCGAGAAGTTAGCTACGCCGCCATCGAAAAGGAATGCCTGGCCGTGGTGTGGGCCCCTCAAGAAACTTCAGCCATATCTATATGGACAACAATTTCCCTGCTCACAGATCACAACCCGTTGGTGTGGCTGAACAGGGTATCCGGAGACAATGCCCGGCCTGTTGCGCTGGAGTTTGGCGCTGCAGCCGTTTGACTAACAATCCCATTACCGACCTGGGAAGCAAAACGGCAACGCCGACGGGTTGTCCAGACAAACTGAACTTGAACCTTGATCTGTGAACACCTCCTCCGGACCTCCCCAAGCCAATCCGTTGGGATCAGACTGGGGTATGCCGGTTTGGGTTCTGGGGGGAGCATTGTGGCAAACCTCGCCACTTATGAACTATGCAGGAATTGTTATTTAGGCTAATGGTTTAAAATGTATGTTAAACTGTATGTTACTGTTTAAACTCCTGCTGTTTCAGTTGGGAAACCCCTTGTAGGGGAGACTGTTTTTAAAAAGTGTTTGTTTGTTTTTCCAGTTGTTGAATAAGTTGTAGTTGACTCCCAAGCTATGTGTCGTCTAGTTCTTGGTGGAAAGGGGTTATTATTACAATTACCAAGAGTAGTTATTTGCTTGTTTCTGCTTACTACAAAGATATTACAGATCCTACTGCCTCTCTGCTACTAATTACCAAGAGTAGTTACTTGCTTGTCTCTGCCTACCCCAAAAGATATTACAGATCCCTACTGCCTCTCTGCTACACCCTATATCATGCACTGTTATGTCATATAGTACCATTAGAAAGCCGGGGTACCTAATCATGCACTGTTATGTCATATAGTACCTTTAGATAGCCCGGCACCTAATCATGCACTGTTATGTCATATAGTGTACTGAGGGGGTGTGAACAACCTGCGCTGGGAAAGTTACCAATAAACCACTGGGTAAAATGGAGTATCCTCAAACTCCACAGAAAGGAATACAATCATACAATAGTAATAAGGATATTAACTATAATAACCCCTGGCGCTAACGTGTAGCTTAAATTGGTAATGCAAAGGTTCTAATTATTGTATACTATAAACAATAAATTACCTTAGTACGATGGAAATGATAATTCCTTACAAATATGTAAAAACCTGGGTAGTTGATTAATAAACCCAAATAAAGGGATGTGCTTTAAGGATGAACCAGAGTAATGGTGCAAGTAAAAAATAAACAAAATTTTATTACAGTCTTAATCGTGCATCATAAAATACTTTTAAAACCAAATTTAAATAACACTCTGATCAGGAGTTTGACAATGTAGTATCAATAAAATCCCTAAAACCTCAAAATAAAATTGCATAAATAAAATAACAATAAAACAAACAATGAGACAATCACTATCACAAATGATTAATTCGAGATAGAGAACAAAGATCCCATTGGAAACCAAGGAAGATCCACGTCAGCTGGAAGTTAGTGATGTTTTAACCGGAGCTGTAACGAGATTTGAGATCCAAATGAACAGACAGGAAGAGAGCCAAAATTTAAGGTGTTCACTTTATTTACTTACACCGAAAATGCTCTATGAAGTCCCAGCTGCTCTCTCTATAGCGGTCCTGGATTAGATCACTGCTGGATGGATCCCCGAAATGAAGGAAACCTCTTGTCTTTTGCAATCCGTATCAGCACTCGCGCCAGATAGACCAAACTGTGCTATGGGTCTCTGTGCCGGTCTCGACACTGGTAATTAGTTCCAGTCACCCTGTGTGTTAGAAAAGTGGGCGGAGCAACCCGCATTTCAGCCCGGTCTGGGCCTTTGTCAAGCTCCTGATAGATGGGAGGTCAGGTCTGTTATACCGTCACCCCTGCATATGATTGGTTAGGCATTAATTCAAAACCAAAGGAATTGCGATACAGATACAAAATGATACATTTTTTCCCTATTGTTACTTTCTGCTCTTATTCATAATACATTTAAAGATGCACAATTTGTCCTTCAAATTTCAGCTTATTTGATGATCAATTTTAGATTCTTTTAAGATTAACAATCATTTTTATTTATAATGGATTCGTAGAAACATACAGAAATGGGAAATTTATTTTATTTTTCACTTGCACCCCCTATATTATCCCGTCCAAAGCACACCCCGCAGGGAAAAAAAAGGTTTTTTTTAAAAGTTTTTTTAAAAATATATGGGTTATAATAGTCAAAAAAACAACTCTCTATGTCAATTATATTGTCCCAGTATCAATTTATATTGCTTAAGTATAACCTAATAGAGAACCATACAGTAATCTAAACGGATATATTCAACAGATATAATTTTAAGTCCGCAGTGTAAATAAAAAAGTTAAGATAATTTATAAAACAAGCAAAACTAAAGGGAAAGGAACAAATAGGATTTATTCTCTAAGGAAACACCCTATATCGAAATCTAAGTTTAGGCCGTTCGGTTTAAGCGATTTTAGATCAAAAATCCATTTGGTCTCTTTTTTAAGTAATTCTGACTGTGCATTTCCCCCTCTCCAGTTCTTTTTCAACTTGTCTATACCCATATATGAAAAACACTTCATATCTCCCCCATTGCAGGTAATGAAGTGTTTTGGTATAGGGAGATCTTTGTTCCTATCTAAATCGTGATTTTCAATCGACCAGATATGTTCACGAATCCGGTCTCGTAGGGGTCTTTCCGATTCCCCTATATATCCAAAAATTCCCCTACTATATTGCTTGCCAAAAATTCACAAAACACTTATTAACCCACCAGGTAGGCCGATTATCTCAGGAATCGGATCCCTGACAGCAAATTTATCGGAATATCTGGATATCTTTTTACAAAAATATGTCAGGACAATACCGTCATACTTAAAAGATTCTACAGATGTTCTGAAATTAGTAGACACCATCACCTGGCAGGAGGATTACCTCCTTGCCACGTGTGATGTGACGTCATTATATACCTGTATAAATCACCATGACGGAATATTAGCCGTTAAACACTTCTTAGACAAAGATGAGACCTTGAAAGAGGGAACAAAAAAGGTTTCCTTATAGACTCTATCAAATTCATTTTAACACATAATTTCTTCAGTTATGACTCTCAGTTTTTTAATCAAGAAAGAGGAACAGCAATGGGCACCAGGTTTGCTCCAAGTTATGCAAATTTATTTATGGGTTTTTGGGAACATTTTTTTCTCAGCAATACCAACTTTGGAGCAAACCTGGTGTCTTACAAGCGTTATATAGATGACATCCTTATTATTTGGAGGGGTGATGAAGTTAGGTTAAATGAGTTTATTGAAAGTATGAATAATAATGAGATGAATCTCCGTTTTACTTGTGAAAAAAGCAAAAAAAGTGTGAATTTCTTAGATCTAGAACTATTCCCTGTGAACAATCAAATACATTCAAAAACATATTTTAAAAATGTGGATGCAAATAGCTATATCCACCACACGAGCTGTCACCATCCAAGATGGATTGACAATATTCCTAAAGGACAGTTCCTACGTATAAAGAAAAATTGTACAAATATAACCGATTTTGATAGTCAGTCTGAAAAATTAAAACAGAAATTTGTAGATAGGGGCTATAATGATAAAAAGATAGAGGAAATAAGACAAGAAATAAGACAAGTAAATAGATGTGATTTGGTAAATAAAAATGGGTTTAAAAATAAAAAAAACCCTAAAAGAATTCAACAAGCTGCAGATGATAACTTATTTATTCCATTTATCACAAATTATAGTAATAATAAATTTCTGATAGAAAAAATACTAAAAAAACATTGGGGAATACTAAAGAACGATGAGCTCATAGGCTCTCTACTCCCTAAAAAACCACAAATTATTTATAAGAAGGCTCGAAACCTAAAGTCTATTCTAGCACCAACTGAAAATAAAAATAGACATAAGATTATGAATAAAGAAAAACAAATGGATTTAAAAGGTAACACCTTAAAAGGTTTTTTTCCATGCCTAACCTGTAAGGCGTGTAAACACTCCAAAAAGGAAAAGGAATTTAAATCAATTGTTACAGGAAAATCCTATAAAATTAGAGACACCATAAGGTGCTCAGACAAATCAGTTATCTATCTAATACAGTGTAAATGTGGCAAGCAATATATAGGGGAATCGGAAAGACCCCTACGAGACCGGATTCGTGAACATATCTGGTCGATTGAAAATCACGATTTAGATAGGAACAAAGATCTCCCTATACCAAAACACTTCATTACCTGCAATGGGGGAGATATGAAGTGTTTTTCATATATGGGTATAGACAAGTTGAAAAAGAACTGGAGAGGGGGAAATGCACAGTCAGAATTACTTAAAAAAAGAGACCAAATGGATTTTGATCTAAAATCGCTTAAACCGAACGGCCTAAACTTAGATTTCGATATAGGTTGTTTCCTTAGAGAATAAATCCTATTTGTTCCTTTCCCTTAGTTTTGCTTGTTTTATAAATTATCTTAACTTTTTTATTTACACTGCGGACTTAAAATTATATCTGTTGAATATATCCGTTTAGATTACTGTATGGTTCTCTATTAGGTTATACTTAAGCAATATAAATTGATACTGGGACAATATAATTGACATAGAGAGTTGTTTTTTGACTATTATAACCCATATATTTTTAAAAAAACTTTAAAAAAAAACCTTTTTTTTCCCTGCGGGGTGTGCTTTGGACGGGATAATATAGGGGGTGCAAGTGAAAATAAAATAAATTTCCCATTTCTGTATGTTTCTACGAATCCATTATAAATAAAAATGATTGTTAATCTTAAAAGAATCTAAATTGATCATCAAATAAGCTGAAATTTGAAGGACAAATTGTGCATCTTTAAATGTATTATGAATAAGAGCAGAAAGTAACAATAGGAAAATGTATCATTTTGTATCTGTATCGCAATTCCCTTTCTTTTGAATTAATGCCTAACCAATCATATGCAGGGGTGACGGTATAAAAGACCTGAACCTCCCATCTATCAGGAGCTTGACAAAGGCCCAGACACGGGCTGAAACGCGTTGCTCCGCCCACTTTTCTAACACACAGGTGACTGGAACTAATTACCATCGTCGAGACCGCACAGAGACCCAGAGCACAGTTTGGTCTATCTGGCGCGAGTGCTGTTACGGATTGCAAAAGACAAGAGGTTTCCTTCATTTCGGGGATCCATCCCAGCAGTGACCTAATCCAGGACCGCTTATAGAGAGACAGCTGGGACTTCATAGAGCATTTTCGGTGTAAGTAATAAGTGAACACCTTAATTTTGGCTCTCTTCTTGTCTGTTTCATTTGGATCTCAAATCTCGTTACAGCTCCGGTTTTTAAAACATCACTAACTTCCAGCTGACGTGGATCTTCCTTGGTTTCCAATGGGATCCTTTGTTCTCTATCTCGAATTAATCATTTGTGATAGTGATTGTCTTATGTTGTTTTATTGTTATTTTATTATGCAATTTTATTTTGAGGTTTTAGGGATTTTATTGATACTACATTGTCAAACGCCTGATCAGAGTGTTATTTAAATTTGGTTTTAAAAGTATTTTTATGCACGATTAAGACTTGTAATAAAATTTGTTTATTTTTTACTTGCACCATTACTCTGGTTCATCCTTAAGCACATCCCTTTATTTGGGTTTATTAATCAAGCTACCCAGTTTTTACATATTTGTAAGGAATTATCATTTCCATCGTACTAAGGTAATTTATTGTTTATAGGTATACAATAATTAGAACCTTTGCATTACCAATTTAAGCTACACGTTAGCGCCAGGGGTTTATTATAGTAATATCCTTATTACTATTGTATGATTGTATGTCATATAGTACCATTAGATAGCCGGTACCTATTAATGCACTGTATATCATATAGTACCATTAGGTTGCCGGTACCTATAACATGCACTGTATGTCATATAGTACTATTAGATAAGCCGTGTTGCAGTACCATTATATCATGCACTTTTATGTCATATAGTACCATTAGGTAGACCGGTATCTATATCCATGCACTGTTATGTCCTTATAGTACCATTAGATAGCCGGAACCCTAATCCATGCACTGTTATGTCATATATTACCATTAGATAGCCAGGTACCTATAACATGCACTGTTATGTCATATAGTACCATTAGATAGCCTAGGTACCTATATCATGCCACTGTTATGTCATTTAGTACCATTAGATAGCCGGCACCTAATCATGCCACTGTTATGTCATATAGTACCATTAGATAGCCGGTACCTATATCATGCACTGTTATGTCATATAGTACCATTAGATAAGCCGGTACCGTATATCATGCACTGTTATATCATAGAGTACCATAGATAGCCAGTACTTATAACATGCACTGTTATGTCCATATAGTACCATTAGATAGCCCGGTACCTAATCATGCACTGTTATATCATATAGTACATTAGATAAGCCAGTACTTATAACATGCACTGTTATGTCATATAGTACCATTAGATAAGCCGGTACTAATCATGCACTGTTATGTCATATAGTACCATTAGATAGCCCGGTACCTATATTATGCACCGTTATGTCATATAGTACCATTAGATAGCCGGCACCTAATCATGCACTGTTATGTCCATATAGTACCATTAGATAGCCGGTACCTATATCATGCACTGTTATATCATATAGTACCATTAGATAGCCGGGTACCTAATTGTTACAGAAAGCATTAGTTATTTTTTTTGTTGAAGAGCTTATTTCCCAGCAGCAATGCCTGAACCAGGCCAAGCCAGCGCCTAAGAAGGGCTCCAAGAAAACCGTAACAAGTATCATTTCATAAAGAGTTAACTTTGATCAGCTTTTAGAAACTATTTTCTAAATACAAGTTTGCTGGCCTCAGCTCTAATTATGTTTAGTGATAAACATTCCCATTGTCTAATCACCTCCGGAGGTCAGACTGCTAATTGATAGATGGACTGCATTGTTTTCTTATGTGTAACTTGTTATCTGAAGTACTGTAATCCTATTTTGGCCTGTCAAAGGACATTGTCTCTCTATCTAAATGTGTGATGGGGGATTTTATGCTTCCCTCCCTGGGAGTGCCCTGTGTGCATGTAACCTCAATAAAAAGCAGGCTGGGCATCCCAGTCCTGAGTTCTTGGTTGAACCTCAATCGCAGCGTTGACTCGTTTTTGTGGGCAGAAGGGTATCCTAGCTGTACTACAGCTAAGGGGGATTATTCTACATTTGCGAGACTCATATAGAATACTATGGAAAGCAGCTTCTCCCCTCTTCAGCAATAGGGATCCAGGCTACTAAGCGGTCCATCTCTCAGCGAGAGTAAGGGTAACCGTAACATTTGGCGGCAGCGGTGGGATTTTCCTGGATTTCCTAGGAGAGGTACAGAACGGATGGAGAGCGCTTACGAAAAATTGAAGCGTACAACCCTAAAGGATTTACTTGAAAGCAGAGGGGGGTACGCCAGCAACCGGCCGAGGAGAGAGCTGATCGCAGAATTGACCGAGACTGGATCAGAGCTTCACAATGGGCAGAAACACCGACCACGATTAGTGACGAAAAAAACAGGATTGTTCGGGAGAGGCTCTCACTGTACGGGCCCGAACCCACTCCAGGGAATTGGTACAGCAGTTTGATGGGCGGAATGCGGGACGGAGGATATACGGAAAGACTCGAGGCGCACAAACTCAACTAGCGAACTGCACAACCCCGCAATGCTGAGCCCCACAGGTAACATATCGCCTGTCGAAAATGCTGGGAGGCCCAAGAATACCCATATTGCGGCATTTCGACCCTATCCTTAGAGAGCGAGACAGGGATTTGATGAATATTTGGCGGACTTTCGAAAGGCAATGTGCCCTGATCAACCAGATTCCCAACAAGTAGAGTGGCCCACGATATTTGTCTGGGAACATATCCGGAGCGAGCCCTGGAAGCCTTTTCGTACTCTGGGTGCTGAGGAAGTGACACAGTATGAGCTAGTTAAGGAGACACTGTTGCGACGGTACGCGGTAACTCCGGACACGTATCGCCGACAGTTTCGGGGCACGAAAAAGAAGCCTAACGATACCCATATGGAATGGGCGCACCGAATGCGGAGAGCGGCAAATCACAGGATGAGCGGAAGTAAAGCGGTGACTGGTGAGGAAATTTTACAATTGTTTCTCTTAGAACATTTTTATAATGGCATGGAACAGCAAGGGAAGGAATGGCTGCGAGACAGGAGGCCTTCTACCTTAGAAGAAGCAGCCAAATTGGCCGATGAACATTATGACTCCCGTCTTCACAAACCCACGAACTACCGAGCTCCAGCACGGGTCGAACCCAGAGAGGTTTACCGTGCACCCCCTCGTGCTGAATTCCGAGCCCCGGGGCCCGCAGGGCCCGCCCGACACTCAGGACCACCCAATAACCGCTCTGAGCGTCCCAGACCGACTTGCCACCGATGCAAGCAACCAGGGCATTTCATGGCTAGCTGCCCCCTTAATACGCACCAGACACCCAGGAATTTACAATTACCCCTCTGGGTCATATCGTCCGGCCCCGGGGCCCTCTGTGTTAACCAAGAGGCCCCTATGGAGGAATATTTGGGGCCGCTTCCACGAGGCGGGACCCTGTATATGCTGCCCTTCAGATAACCGCCAGCACCAGCGGCGGAGGAAGGTCTGGCTCGAGGGGCGATCTACGAGGGATTGAGAGACACAGGGGGCTACTATCACGCTGGTACAGAGTCATTTGGTGCCGGAGCACAAGCGATCCGGACAGACTGTGGCCGTTAGAGTGGCGGGGGGGGATGTGTACAAAATTCCAACAGCTAAAGTGCATCTTGATTGGGGAGCGGGAAAGGGGGCTAGTGAACGTGGGCATAATGGATAATTTACCTGCCGAAGTACTACTGGGCAACGATTTGGCGCCCCCATGACTTCTGCCTAATGCTCCAGTATGCAACAACGTGGCGGAACCCAGTGACTACACGGGCCCAACCCCTGGACGGAGCGAGAGCTCTCACCAGTGCGGGAGACACAGGTAAGACCTACCCCGACCTTGCCTGACATGTTAGGCCCCATACCCTGGGACACACCCAGATGCTTTCGAGACAGAGTCTAAGACTGACCTGACCTTACAAAAAGATACCGGGAACGAGCAGAGACCGGAGGGGGGCGGGCAGATAACGAAATATTCTTAATCCGGGAAAAGGGAAACTATACGCTGGACAGAGAAAAGGGGACAGCGTAGGCGACAGCTGGTAGTGCCCCACAAATACCTTCAAGAAATCCTCAGATAGGACCACGACATCCCCTTGCAGGCCACTAGCTGTAACCCGTACCCTACCACCGCATTTACTCAACCACGTTCTTTTGGCCAGGGGTACACGTCGACGGTTAGAACTTACTGTAACACCCTGTGATGTGTGTCAACGAGTAGGAAGGCGAGGCGATAACCCTAAAGACCCATCTAGTAAATAGCCCATTGTAGAGGAACCCTTCAGCCGGGTTGCTATTGACCTAGTGGGACTACTGGCCTAACCCTAGTCCCTCCTGGTAAGCGCTACATCTTACCTGTAGTGGACTACGCTACCAGGTACCCAGAGGCTGTCGCCCTATCCAACATACAAGACGGATACAGGTAGCGAATGCACTAGTACAAGGTGTTCTCCCGGGTTAGGATTTCCAAAAAGAAATCCTATCCGACCGAGGCACCCAATTTACGGCTGAATTGACCCAACAACTCTGGCAGGTTTGCAAAATTAAGTTCCATCCTGAAGCTCCCCATACCACCCCAGACGAACGGGCTGTGGGAGAGGTTCAATGGGACCCTCAAGCAAATTGCTCAAGAGACGCTTCACTCAGGAATACCGAGACTGGGAACGCTTCCTGCCGCACCTCCTATTTGCTTATCGGGAGGTGCCCCAGGAAACGACAGGGTTCTCATCCCTTCGAGTTGCTCTACGGACAGAAGGTACGGGGGACCCCTAAACCTGATCCGGGGCACTGGGAGGGAGAGATGGATGACTGACGGTGTCCCCATTGTGCCATACGTGCTGGAACTCAGGGACCGAATGGAGCAATTAGCCAAATCCGTGCGGGCTAATCTCCAGTCGGGCCTAGAGAAGACAGAAAGTATGGTACGATCGGGGGGCCCGAAAGAGAATCTTCACCATAGGACAAAAAGGTGTTTAGTCTTAAGCCGGTGAAGACAGACAAATTGCAGGCGTCCTGGCAGGGCCCCCTACCAGATCGTAGAGAAAAGGGGAGACACCACTTATGTGATAGCTAGCTGCCACCGACAACAATCTTAGAAAGACATTCATGTAAACATGCTCAAGGTATATTTTGAGGGACCAGAGAAGCTGACGGCCGTATGTTGTTCCCCTCAGGAAGACCCCCGACAGTCTACCCATTCCAGACCTATAGAAAAGAGTCTCCCACCCAGGTATAGTGGCCTCAGGTTCAGATAGGAGGACCGACTTAGCCTCACTGAATGGGAGCAGCTCAACCAACTCCTACAGTCCAAACACACTCACCTCTTGCCCCCAAAGCCAGGTACACTACTTTAACCACCCCACCAGGTAGATACTCCGGGACAAGCTCCCTTGCGCTAGGCTCCGTACCGAATCCCCGAAGCAGTTAAGGACAGGAATGAAGAAGGAGATCGATGAGATGCTCCAACTCAGGGTAATTGAGCCCTCCGATAGTCCCCTGGGCCTCCCCAGTTGTCTTGGTGCCCAAGAAAGATGGGACCCACCCCGGTTCTGCCATAGACTATCGAAGGCTCAATGAAAAAACCATGACAAGACGCTTACCCTATGCCCAGGGTAGACGAGCCTACTCGATCGTATAGCCAGGGAAATTACCTGACCACTATTGACCTCTGCAAAGGTTACTGGCAGATTCCCCTGGCCCCGGAGGCTTATCCCAAGTCGGCATTCGTCCACCCCATTCGGCTTATATCAGTTTAGGGTAAATGCCGTTTGGGATGAAGAATGCCCCAGCTACATTCCAGCGCTTGGTGGATAGGCTCCTGGATGGCTTCCAGAGTTTTGCTTGCGCCTACCTGGACGACATAGCGATCCACAGTGAGTCCTGGGAGGATCACTTAGCTCACGTAGGAATGGTTCTGGATCAGATCCGAGCTGCTGGCCTGACTCTCTGAAGCCAGAAAAATGCCACTTTGGGATGGCCCGAGGTTATCAGTACCTGGGTCACCGGGTGGGTGTGGAAAGCAGCGACCAGAGCTGGCCAAGATAGAAGCTGTTGCCAATTGGCCCACCCCCATCACTAAGACTCAGGTCCTAGCCTTCCCTGGGCACGGCAGGGTACTATAGACGGTTTGTACCAGACTACAGCACACTTGCCAAACCCCTGACTGACTTGACCAAGAGAACTTACCTCGACAGGTCCCTGTGGTCTCCCACTGTGAAACGGCTTTCCAGGCTCTCAAAAATGCTCTAATTAACGCTCCTGTCTTGGCGGCCCCAGCCCTTAACAAACTTTTATCGTCCATACAGATGCTTCCATGTTCGGGCTGGGAGCAGTCCTCAGCCAAGTAGGCGAAGATGGAGGGGAGCATCCAGTTGCCTACATCAGCCGGAAGCTCCTGCCCCGCGAAGTCAGCTATGCAGCGGTCGAAAAGGAATGTTTGGCTTTGGTGTGGGCATTAAAGAAATTGACTCCCTATTTATATGGGCAGGAGTTCACTCTGGTCACCGACCATAACCCGTTGGTGTGGCTGAACCGGGTCTCTGGAGATAACGGCAGGCTATTACGTTGGAGTTTATCGTTGCAACCCTTCAATTTCACCATTACTTACAGACCTGGGAAACAGAATGGCAACGCCGACGGGTTGTCCAGACAAACCAACCTCAGCCCCGCATAACCAGCGGTCTGGACAGCCTTAGTCTGCGCTGAAAAGGGGTCAGACCGTGTCTGCCAGAGTGTTCCTCAGAAAGGGAGCACTGTTACAGAAGCATTAGTTATTTTGTTGTGAAGAGCTTATTTCCCAGCAGCAATGCCTGAACCAGCCAAGCCAGCGCCTAAGAAGGGCTCCAAGAAAACCGTAACAAGTATCATTTCATAAAGAGTTAACCTTTGATCAGCTTTTTAGAAACTATTTTCTAAATACAACGTTTGCTGGCCTCCGCTCTAATTAAGTTTAGTGGATAAAACATTCCCATTGTCTAATCACCTCCTCCGGAGTCAGACTGCTAATTGATAGATGGACTGCATTGTTTTCTTATTTGAACTTGTTATCTGAAGTACTGTAATCCTATTGTGGCCTGTCCAAAGGGACATTGTCTCTCTATCTAAAAATGGGTGATGGGGGGGATTTTATGCTTCCCCCCCCTGGGAGTGCCCTGTGTGCATGTAACCTCAATAAAAAGCAGGCTGGGCATCCAGTCCTGAGTTCTTGGTTGACCCTCAATCGCAGCGTTGACTCGTTTTTGTGGCAAAAAGGGTATCCTAGCTGTACTACAGCTAAGGGGGATTATTCTACATTTGCGAGACTCATATAGAATATTATGGAAAGCAGCTTCTCCCTCTTCAGCAATAGGGATCCAGGCTACTAAGCGGGCCAATCTCTCAGCGAGACTAAGGGGTAATCCAGTAACACTAATCATAACACTGTTATGTCATATAGTAACATTAGATAGCCGGTACCTAATCATGCTACTGTGTATGTCATTATAGTAACATTAGATAGCCGGCTACCTAATCATACACTGTTATGTCAGTATAGTACCATTAGATAGCCGGGGTACCTAATCATAACACTAGTTATGTCATATAGTACGCATTAGTAGCCGGTAACTAATCATTCGCACTTGTTATGTCATATAGTACCCATTAGATAGCCAGTACCCTATATCATGCACTGTTATGACATATAGTACCATTAGATAGCCGGGTACCTATATCATGCACTGTTATATAACATAGTGCAATTAGATAGCCGGTACCTAATCATGCACTGTTATGTCATATAGTACCATTAGTTAGCCGGGGGTACCTATATCATGCACTGTTATGTCATATAGTACCATTAGATAGCTGGTACCTAATCATGCACTGTTATGTCATATTGTACCATTAGATAGCCGGTACCTAATCATGCACTGTTATGTCATATAGTACCATTAGATAGCCGTTACCTAATCATGCACTGTTATGTCATATAGTACCATTAGATAGCTGGAACCTAATCATGCACTGTTATATCATATAGTACCATTAGATAGCCGGTACCTAATCATGCACTGTTATGTCATATAGTACCATTAGATAGCCGGTACCTATATCATGCACTGTTATATCATATAGTACCATTAGATAGCTGGTACCTAATCATGCACTGTTATATCATATAGTACCATTAGATAGCCGGTACCTAATCATGCACTGTTATGTCATATTGTACCATTAGATAGCCGGTACCTAATCATGCACTGTTATGTCATATAGTACCATTAGATAGCCGGTATCTATATCATGCACTGTTATGTCATATAGTACCATTAGATAGCCGGTATCTATATCATGCACTGTTATGTCATATAGTTCCATTAGATAGCCGGTACCTAATCATGCACTGTTATGTCATATAGTACCATTAAATAGCCGGTATCTATATCATGCACTGTTATGTCATATAGTACAATTAGATAGCCGGTACCTAATCATGCACTGTTATGTCATATATTACCATTAGATAGCCGGTACCTATATCATGCACTGTTATGTCATATAGTACCATTAGATATCTGGTACCTATATCATGCACTGTTATGTCATATAGTACCATTAGATAGCTGGTACGTAATCATGCACTGTTATGTCATATAGTACCATTAGATAGCCCGGTACCCTAATCATGCACTGTTATGTCATATAGTACCATTAGATAGCCGGGTATCTATATCATGCACTGTTATGTCATATAGTACCATTAGATAGCCTGGTACCTATATCATGCACTGTTATGTGATATAGTACCATTAGATAGCCGGTAACCTAATCATGCACTGTTATATCATATAGTACCATTAGATATCCGGGTACCTAATCATGCACTGTTATGTCATATAGTACCATTAGATAGCCGGTACCTATATCATGCACTGTTATATCATATAGTACCATTAGATAGCAGGAACCTAATCATGCACTGTTATATCATATAGTACCATTAGATAACCGGTACCTAATCATGCACTGTTATATCATATAGTACCATTAGATAGCCGGTACCTAATCATGCACTGTTATATCATATAGTACCATTAGATAGCCGGTACCTAATCATGCACTGTTATATCATATAGTACCATTAGGATAACCGGTACCTAATCATGCACTGTTATGTCATATAGTACCATTAGATAGCGGTACTAATCATGCACTGTTATATCACTATAGTACCATTAGATAGCTGGTACCTAATCATGCACTGTTATATCATATAGTACCATTAGATAACCGGTACCTAATCATGCACTGTTATGTCATATAGTACCATTAGATAGCGGTACCTATATCATGCACTGTTATGTCATATAGTACCATTAGATAGCCGGTACCTATATCATGCACTGTTATGTCATATAGTACCATTAGATAGCCGGTACCTAATCATGCACTGTTATGTCATATAGTACCATTAGATAGCCAGTACTTATAACATGCACTGTTATGTCATATAGTACCATTAGATAGCCGGTACCTAATCATGCACTGTTATGTCATATAGTAACCATTAGATTGCCGGTACCTAATCATGCACTGTTATATCATATAGTACCATTAGATAGCCGGTACCTAATCATGCACTGTTATGTCATATAGTACCATTAGATATCCGGTACCTAATCATGCACTGTTATGTCATATAGTACCATTAGATATCCGGTACCTAATCATGGCACTGTTATATCATATAGTACCATTAGATAGCAGGTACCTAATCATGCCACTGTTATATCATATAGTACCATTAGATAGCCGGTACCTAATCATGCACTGTTTATGTCATATAGTACCATTAGATATCCGGTACCTAATCATGCACTGTTATGTCATATAGTACCATTAGATAGCCGGAACCTAATCATGCACTGTTATGTCATATAGTACCGTTAGATAGCCGAGAGGAGGTAACCTAATCATGCACTGTTATATCATATAGTACCATAAGATAGCCGGAACCTAATCATGCACTGTTATGTCATATAGTACAATTAGATAGCCGGTACTCTATATCATGCACTGTTATGTCATATTGTACCATTAGATAGCCGGTACCTAATTATGCACTGTTATATCATATAGTACCATTAGATAGTTGGTACCTATGTCATGCACTGTTATGTCATATTGTACCATTAGATACCGGTACCTAATTATGCACTGTTATATCATATAGTACCATTAGATAGTTGGTACCTATATCATGCACTGTTATGTCATATAGTGCCATTAGTTAGCCGGGTAGGCCTAGATATCATGCACGGTTATATCATATAGTACCATTCGAATAGCCGGTACCCTATATCATGCACGGTTATGTCATATACTATGTACCTATTCATGCACTGTTATGTCATATGAGTACCATTCGATAGCCGGTACCTATATCAATGCCACTGTTATGTCCATATTGTACCATTAGGATAGCCGGGTACCGTATTTATGCACTGTTTTATCATAAGTACCATTAGATAGTTGGTACCTATATCATGCACTGTTATGTCATATAGTGCCATTAGATAGCCGGGTACCTATATCATGCACGGTTATATCATAGAGTACCATTAGATAGCCGGGTACCTATATCATGCACTGTTATGTCATTAGTACCATTAGATAGCGGTACCTATATCATGCACTGTTATGTCATATAGTACCATTAGATAGACAGTGGAGGGCAGCATAGCCCAGAAAGACCATAATAATTAAGGCCTTAGGAGTGTGCTGCTGTGAAGTGGCAACAATGTTTCAGTAGTGAGGGTGGGGTTTAGCTTACCCTTTAAGTAGTCAGCTCCAGGCCCCAAACCCTCTTTTCCTCTTTTTCTTCAGCAATAGGGATCCAGGCTACTAAGCGGTCCATCTCTCAGCGAGACTAAGGGTAACCGTAACACTAATCATCCACTGTTATGTCATATAGTAACATTAGATAGCCGGTACCTAATCATGCACTGTTATGTCATATAGTAACATTAGATAGCCGTACCTAATCATACACTGTTATGTCATATAGTACCATTAGATAGCCGGTACCTTAATCATACACTGTTATGTCATATAGTACCATTAGATAGCCGGGTACCTATATCATGCACTGTTATATAACATAGTGCAATTAGATAGCCGGTACCCTAATCATGCACTGTTATGTCATATAGTACCATTAGATAGCCGGTACCTATATCATGCACTGTTATGTCATATAGTACCATTAGATAGCTGGTACCTAATCAGTGCACTGTTATGTCATATTGTACCATTAGATAGCCGGTACCAAATCATGCACTGTTATGTCATATAGTACCATTAGATAGCCGTTACCTAATCATGCACTGTTATATCATATAGTACCATTAGATAGCCGGTACCTAATCATGCACTGTTATGTCATATAGTACCATTAGATAGCCGGTAACCTATATCATGCACTGTATGGTCATATAGTACCATTAGATAGCTGGTACCTAATCATGCACTGTTATATCATATAGTACCATTAGATAGCCGGTACCTAATAATGCACTGTTATGTCATATTGTACCATTAGATAGCCGGTACCTAATCATGCACTGTTATGTCATATAGTACCATTAGATAGCCGGTATCTATATCATGCACTGTTATGTCATATAGTACCATTAGATAGCCGGTACCTAATCATGCACTGTTATGTCATATAGTACCATTAGATAGCCGGTACCTAATCATGCACTGTTATGTCATATAGTACCATTAGATAGCCGGTACCCAATCATGCACTGTTATATCATATAGTACCATTAGATAGCCGGTGTGACAGACCCTTCTGTCAGTACTGAAAGAGTTAACTTTGTTCAGCTTTAAGAAGCTATTTTCTAAAGACAGGGTTGCTGGCATCAGCTATTGTGTACTGTAATTAAGTTTAGTGATAAGCATTCACATTGTTTAATCACATCCAGAGAGCAGACGCCTAATGATATGAAAGACTAAAATTGTTTATCTGCTTAAGTAATGTAATTCTATTGTGGCATGTCAAAGGGCGTTTTCCCTCTATCTAATATACAATATTCTTTAACCCCCCCATCTGGGGTCAGACCTGCATAAATACTGGGCATATGGCCTTCAATAAATTGCATTCTGTTTTAACCTTCAATGTGGAGCCTGGTCTCATGTTTGAGGGGGGAATTAGCTGGGTTGTGAGTTGTTGATCTCACATTCAGGGCATCTTCCATCTGGTATTAACTCTTGGTATCCTGTTGGTACAGTAACAGCCGGTATCTATATCATGCACTGTTATGTCATATAGTACCATTAGATAGCCGGTACCTAATCATGCACTGTTATATCATATAGTACCATTAGATAGCCGGTACCTATATCATGCACTGTTATATCATATAGTACCATTAGATAGCCGGTACCTATATCATGCACTGTTAGATCATATAGTACCATTAGATAGCCGGTACCCAATCATGCACTGTTAGATCATATAGTACCATTAGATAGCCGGTACCTATAACATGCACGGTTATGTCATATAGTACCATTAGATAGCCGGTACCTAATCATGCACTGTTATGTCATATAGATAGTATCATTAGATAGCCGGTACCTAATCATGCACGCTTATGTCATATAGTACCATTAGATAGCCGGTACCTAATCATGCACTGTTATGTCATATAGTACCATTAGATAGCCGGTACCTATATCATGCACTGTTATGTCATATAGTACCATTAGATAGCCGGTACCTATATCATGCACTGTTATGTCATATAGTACCATTAGATAGCCGGTACCTAATCATGCACTGTTATGTCATATAGTAGCATTAGATAGCCGGTATCTATATCATGCACTGTTATGTCATATAGTACCATTAGATAGCCGGTACCTAATCATGCACTGTTATGTCATATAGTACCATTAGATATCCCGGTACCTAATCATGCACTGTTATATCATATAGTACCATTAGATATCCGGTACCTAATCATGCACTGTTTATATCATATAGTACCATTAGATATCCGGTACCTAATCATGCACTGTTATGTCATATAGTACCATTAGATAGCCGGTACCTATCATGCACTGTTATGTCATATAGTACCGTTAGATAGCCGGTACCTAATCATGCACTGTTATATCATATAGTACCATTAGATAGCCGGTACCTAATCATGCACTGTTATGTCATATAGTACAATTAGATAGCCGGTACCTATATCATGCACTGTTATGTCATATACTACGTTACCTAATCATGCACTGTTATGTCATATAGTACCATTAGATAGCCGGTACCTATATCATGCACTGTTATATCATATAGTACCATTAGATAGCCGGTACCCTAATCATGCACTGTTATTCATATAGTGCCATTAGATAGCCGTACCTAGCATGCACGTTATGTGATATAGTACCATTAGATAGCCGGTACCTAATCATGCACTGGTATATCATATAGTGCCATTAGATAGCCGATACCTATATCAGGAACGGTTATATCATATAGAACATTAGATAGCCGGTATCCTATATCTTGCATCTGTTATGGTCATATAGGACCATTAGATAGCCCGGTACATATATCATGCACTGTTATGTCATATAGTACCATTAGATAGACAGTGGAGGGCAGCATAGCCCAGAACGACCATAATAATTAAGGCCCTTAGGAGTGTGCTCGCTCTGAAGTGGCAACAATGTTGCAGTAGTGAGGGTGGGGGTTTAGCTTACCCTTTAAGTAGTCAGCTCCCAGGCCCCAAACCCTCTTTTTCCAGCTCGTCTTCACAGCGTCAGGATCATCTGTCAGGATTCCTGTGGAAGAAAATGTCGGAATTAGATGAGCTGATGATTGATGAGTTTGATTCAGGAGAAGATGTGGTGCAGCCTTCCCCCCCTCGCCCGGTGAGTCGTGCCCCTGGGTCTAGCCTGTATCCGGAGATTTAGTGGTCTCCCCATCTCCCACTCCCCCATTGATTTCCCCCCCCAGTAGTGGTGGAGGTAGGCCCCCAGGTAGCGGAGGGGGGGTTGCGGTAGGTGCGCAGGTGGCTGGGCCTAGCGTGAGTGGCGTCGGGAGTGAGGCCTTACCTGAACCGGTCACTCTTACCGGTGAGGCGGTGTCCGCGGCGGTCGCGCTTGCTTCAGTCTCTTGCGGCGGTGCTTTCCCAGGGGGGGGGGGGTCGGCATCCCAGGGCGGTTCTCCGGCTTCTGCGCGTTCGTCGTCGGCCACGCGGGTATCCATGTCGGCGTTGGGGTCCGTCTCTTCCGGTTTGGCCATTTCCGGTGACGTCACTTCTGGTGACGTCACGTCCGGGGACGCCATTCCGGAGTTAAGAAGCAAGCGGGCAGCATCGTCGTCTCCACCGGGGTACACAGGTAAGAGAGGGGTACCCCGGGGGGTGCAGAATAGGGAACCAGGCGTTCATGAGCAGGCCACAGGCCTGACGGGGAATACGCCTTCTGCGCAACAAGTCGCAGGGCCTCAGGCCGCAATCAGGCAGGCTGGGGGCAAGCGTCGGGCCGCGAATACATCGCGGTCTAGTAGACGCCGCAGTACTGCATCACGCAGCAATCGTGGCGCCCAGCAGGGTGCGAGGGCGTCGCCCGCGGGTGTGGCCCTTAGCGGGGTCCCCCCAGGCATAGTTACTAGGGCCTCTGCAAGAAAGGGACCAGTTATCACGCCCAGTTTATGTCAGGGCCGCGCAAGCTGTGGCAGAGCAAAACAGGACAAGGGCAGTTTGCTGACGCAGTTTTGAATGTTCGTGCGGATGATATGGTTGTGATGATATTGCTGAGTGTGGCATTGAGCGTAGGAGCCCCAGTCCTTGGGGTTTCATGGTGATGTTGTAGGTGGGCCTTCGTCCCCTTCCCTGGGTACTCCTCTCTCTCATTTTTCTTCGCAGATCAGTATGGAGCCCAGAACTGCGTTGATGCCACTCCAGGCCACCCCCAGTGTTGTTGAGAGGGAGACACAGTCCCAGGAACAGCCATCCACTTTCTCTGGTCCTGTACCGGTGCAACGCCTCTTGGGAGCTGGTAAGCACACTATTACTTTTGAATGTAGGGGTTTGAGTTCATCCTCGGATGATTCGGGTTCAGAAAGTGATAGATCCCTGGGGTTGGAAGCAAAAGGGCAAAAGAGAATGTATAGGATGGTAAGTGCTAGTCGAAGAAAGGAAGGCTATGGGTCTACCCCTCCCCCCTGGTTCATCCCGCATGGAACCCCCTGTTCCTATGCTGACACCTCCTGTGTCAACAGGCTTAGTTAGCCCGGTAATGGGGAAACAGGCGCAGGGCAGCTGTACATGGGGACACTGACACATGGCCCGCATTTAGTTTACATGAACATCTCAATCTAAGATGGTTCGGCGCATTCAGGGCGGGAGGTACGTACATATGTTTGAGCTTTCCGCGGAAGCATACCGCCAAAAGAGATGGCGGATGATGGCACGGGCCCGAAGAAATTTAACGTCCCGATTCCTATGAGGAATGGCGCAAGTGCTTCCGGGTTTATGCGTCCTGTTATATTCCAAATTCCCTGATCAAGCATTGAATATCCTGAAATATCAGGATTCTATAGAAACCGTGTACGAGAAGTACAGAGAGGGAGCTTGGCGGGACTATGACGCAGCCTTTCGTAGGAAGATGGTTGGGAACCCTCTCCTTACTTTTGGTGATGTCGACTCGCGATTGTGGGCTCAATTGGGGCCTGAAAAACAGGCGGCGCCTGTTTTAGCAGTTGGAGCGTCGGTAGGCGTTAAAGCCTCGCAGTGCTCTCGACGGCGGCCCACTGGGGTGTGCTGGCGCTTCCAGGACAAGCTGTGTACCAGGGGAGCGACATACGCATTTCGTCACGCCTGCAAACACTGCGGTGGTGGCCACTTGGGGTCCGAGTGTACCAGGCCCCAGGAGGCGAGTCGTCCCCAAGAGAGACCAGCAACTGGTTCAAAACCTTTCCCTGGTGGAAAGGGCGGCCACACCGCTGAGGGTGGCCATAATTGAGAAATGGCTGCTTCTTTACCCGTTTAAAGAGGCCGCCTTGCTACTTAGAGACGGTCTGCGATCGGGATTTGTTATCCCGGTCGGATCGCATGTGGTAGGTTCCTCAACACGTAGGAACCTAAAATCCGCATATCAGTTTCCTGAGGTGTTGAGGGAATAAACTGAATAAGAAATTGGGCTGGGTCACATGGCGGGCCCGTTTGGGGAGATCCCACTCCCGGGTTGGTTGTCTCACCTTTGGGGGGTTGTCCCAAAGAAGGAGCCGGGTAAATTTCAGCTCATCCAACACCTATCCTTCCCAAAGGCTCGTTCTGTTAACGACGCCATACCTCCCTGAGCTTAGCTCAGTTTTTTATCAGTCCTTTGATGAAGCTCTAGGGCTGGTCCGCCAGGGCGGGGGCCGGAGCCCTGATGGCAAAGCTAGATGTGGAATCTGCTTTCCGGCTCCTGCCTATTCACCCCTCCTCTTTTAGGCTCATGGGGTGTTATTTTGAAGGGAAGTACTACGTGGACAAATGCTTGCCCATGGGGTGCTCAATTTCGTGTGCCTACTTCGAGGCTTTCAGCAGTTTCCTACACTGGGCCATCGTGGAGGTTGCGGATTCGACGGCCTGGCACACTATTTGGATGATTTTCTGCTTGTCGGGCGGACGGGCTCATCTGAATGTGCTTTCTTGATGAAAGTCACTAGGGTCCTGATGGACAGAATGGGAGTTCCTTTGGCGGAGGACAAGTCCCAGGGTCCTTGCACGTGCCTTACTTTTCTGGCATCGAGGTTGATTCTGTGGCGGGGCAGTGCCGTTTGCCCCAAGACAAAATACAGGCACATTTTGGAGTCAGTACGCGCCATGAGAACAGATCTTTATCGCTCCGTGAAGGACCTTCAAATCCTATTGGGTTTTGCTGAATTTTGCCGGGAGGATTATTCCTATGGGTAGGATATTCCTCCGCAGGCTGGAGCGGCAGTTGTGCGGGGAAAAGACTGCAGACCGCGGAGGTTCGCCGTGTCTTCTGAGATGTTAGAAGATATTAAGATCTGGGAACGAATTTCTTCTCCACTTTAACGGGATCTGCCTGTGGCGGGAGGTTGTTCCTCTAACGCGGCGATTCAGTTGTTCACTGATGCGGCTGGGTCCCAGGGTACGGGGCTTTCTTGGTCGGGCAATGAAGTGCCGGCCCGTGGCGCGGCGCGTGGGTAGAAAGAGGCTTGGTTAGAACTGTGCCTTCTTTGAACTGTTTCCCATCCTTGTCGCTCTTGACATTTGGGGGTGATCAGCTTCGGGACCGTGAGGTGATTTTCCTGGACTGATAACATGAGCGTTGTTTATGCTGTCAACAAGCTCTCATCTAGTTACCCCTCGGTTGTTGCGATATTTGAGGCTGTTGGTGCTGAGGTGTCTGCACCTGAATATCGTGTTCCGTGCTAAGCATGTCCCGGGCGTCCAGAATAGGATTGCGGATGCGCTCTCCCGTTTTCAATTGGGAAGCATTTTATGCATTAGTGCCTGATGCGGACACTAACGGATTGCCTTGTCCTACTTACTTATGGCAGGTGGCGCTGGATGGGGCCCCTTGATCGCGATGGTTCGTTCTTCTCTCGCTCCGTCCACCTGGACTACCTATGTGAAACACTGGATGGAGTGGATCGCTTTTTGTGATTCCAGGGGCCGTCCTTCCTGTGACGGTGACCAGTGGGGCTTACTGGAATGGATTACCGAACTTAAAGGTAATGGGGTTTCAAAGAGTGCGGTTGGGTCACGCCTGGCAGCCGTGTCCTTCTTCTGCAAACTGTATGGACTTGCAGACTCGTCAAGAACCTTCCTGGTTAGGCAGGTGCTTCGAGGCTGGGGGTGTATGGTGCCCAGGACTAGGGATTTTAGGGAACCAGTTACCATTGAGCGACTGGTAACGTTGTGCCAGGTTTTGCCGGCGGTTTGTTCATCCATCTACGAAGCTACCCTGTTTTCGGCCGCCTTTGGGCTGGCTTTTCACGGGACTCTTAGGGTAGGGAAATTGTCCCGCCCTCTAGGATAAGATGGGAGGTCTTTTACTTTCCCATGTCAGGGACGATGAGTCGTCTATTCTGGTTTTCATCCCCAGATCCAAAACAGACCAAGAGGGGAGAGGTGCTTGGTTATCTTTGCCGGCCCATGGTGAGTCTGTCTGCTGCCCAGTCAGACTGATCAAAGCCTATATGGACGTGCGTCCTGAGGGCTCCTCGCAGTTCGTAGTCCACGGGGACGGTTCCCCGTTGACGAGGTTCCAGTTTCGGAAGGTATTGGCCTGGGCAGCATCAAGGGCAGGTCTTGACCCAAGGGTCATCGCTCCCCATTCTTTTAGAGTGGGCGCGGCTACCACTGCCGCTAGTTTAGGTTGGTCAGCTGACCATATTAGAGCTCTGGGGAGATGGAGGTCACAAAGGTATCTGTTATATGTTAGGCCTTTGACTGTTTAGATGATGATTATGTTTTGCAGGTGCAATGGTTAACCTCTGTTTCTTTTCTTAGGACCAAGGAGCGGTCCACTGAGAGTATGGATTACGGGGCATTCATACATCCACTGGGCGGAGCTGCGGGCGATTGCGAGACCAGATGGGCGTCAGCTGGGGTTTCCCTCATACCGAGTCACTGTTAGGTGGTTAGGGCGCAAGGGGCTTACGTGGCAAGCTCTGCCTGATTTACTGCAGGGGGCCTTGCGCAGGTGGGAGAAACCCCATGTACTTATCATTCACGCCGGGGGGAATGATATGGGGCTCCTGCCGTGAAAGGAGCTCAGTGCAGTGATTCAATCGGATCTGCGCACGTTTCAGGCTTGGATTCCCAAGGTCAGGATAGGATGGTCCAACATCATTCCCAGGATAGAATGGCGCCATATGCAATCCCATCGCGCAGCTTTCCAGGTCCGCAAGAAAATCAACAGGGAAGTTAGGATTTTCTTAGGGCAGTCAGGAGGGTTTGTTGTAGAACATGGGAACATTTCAACGGCTGAGAGGTGCCTCTACAGAAGGGACGGGGTGCACCTCTCTGAGAGAGGCATTGACCTGTTCCTCTGTAATTTGAGGCGTGCTATATTGATACATCTATAGGTGTGGCGGCAAGAGGTGAGCCTGTTGGGCTATCTCTTGTGGCGGTTGGTCCGCGCCCCGGTTTGCCATCAGCGGTAGAGTGACGGCTGCCCAGGGGAGGGTGATCTCTGCAGGCGCGCGCCTGGGGTCCCTCCCATTCTAAGATGCCGAGAACTTCCTAAGCTTCTGCGGCAGCTGAGCTCCGCTTGTGTGGGCATTCACGGGCGCGGTCCTTCTTCCTAGCAGGGGGTTCCTTACTCCTAACTAGATTGCCGCCACATGTTTTAGCTGGCCCCGTTGAGTCCAGCCGGTTCTCAGGTTCTGCAATAAACGTGACCCACGGGTCTTTTTCCCATACACCTGTGTCTGTGTATTTATTCCAGCTATTACAGTTATATGTAAAGTTATTTAAGTGTGTTACAGTTGTACATAGTTATTGGTCGAGTCAGTTTTATGGCTCCTGTTATTAAAGTTTTCCAGCAAGCCAGGAGGATAGGGCATTTAATTAATTAAGACAGTGGAGGGCAGCATTGCCCAGAACGACCATAATAATTAAGGCCCTTAGGAGTGTGCTGCTGTGAAGTGGCAACAATGTTGCAGTAGTGAGTGTGGGGTTTAGCTTACCCTTTAAGTAGTCAGCTCCCAGGCCCCAAACCCTCTTTTCCAGCTCGTCTTCACAGCGTCCCTCCCTCCCTCCCTGCATTGGTTCATACGGCAATCTTTAGGCTGCTACATCACCAGGGTGTTTCAGCTAGGTGTCCGAGGCTGGATGAGGGCTACGCGGCTTGTTTCCATAAGTCCAAGGACGGTAGTTTTTGACTCCCCAGGTAGTGGCATGGATACGCGTCTAGTCACACCTGGTCCTACTGGTTCTGAGATCTTTACTTTACACCCTGGTTAGGCGGTTGGTCCGCGCCCCGGTTTGCCATCAGCGGTAGAGTGACGGTTGCCCAGGGGAGGGTGATCTCTGCAAGCGCGCGCCTGGGGTCCCTCCCATTCTAAGATGCCGAGAACTCCCTAAGCTTCTGCGGCAGCTGAGCTCCGCTTGTGTGGGCATTCACGGGCGCGGTCCTTCTTCCTAGCAGGGGGTTCCTTACTCCTAACTAGATTGCTGCCACATGTTTTAGCTGGCCCCGTTGAGTCCAGCCGGTTCTCAGGTTCTGCTATAAACGTGACCCACAGGTCTTTTTCCCATACACCTGTGTCTGTGTATTTATTCCAGCTATTACAGTTATATGTAAAGTTATTTAAGTGTGTTACAGTTGTACATAGTTATTGGTTGAGTCAGTTTTATGGCTCCTGTTGTTAAAGTTTTCCAGCAAGCCAGGAGGATAGGGCATTTAATTAATTAAGTTGGTACCTATATCATGCACTGTTATGTCATATAGTACCATTAGATAGCCGGTATCTATATCATGCACTGTTATGTCATATAGTACCATTAGATAGCCGGTATCTATATCATGCACTGTTATATCATATAGTACTATTAGATAGTTGGTACCTATATCATGCACTGTTATATCATATAGTACCATTAGATAGCCGGTACCTAATCATGCACTGTTATATCATATAGTACTATTAGATAGTTGGTACCTATATCATGCACTGTTATATCATATAGTACCATTAGATAGCCGGTACCTAATCATACACTGTTATGTCATATAGTACCATTAGATAGCCGGTACCTATATCATGCACTGTTATATCATATAGTACCATTAGATAGCCGGTACCTAATCATACACTGTTATGTCATATAGTACCATTAGATAGCCGGTACCTAATCATGCACTGTTATATCATATAGTACCATTAGATAGCCGGTACCTATATCATGCACTGTTATGTCATATAGTCCCATTAGATAGCCGGTACCTAATCATGCACTGTTATGTCATATAGTACCATTAGATAGCTGGTACCTAATCATGCACTGTAATGTCATATAGTACCATTAGATAGCCAGTACCTAATCATGCACTGTTATATCATATAGTACCATTAGATAGCCGGTACCTAATCATGCACTGTTATGTCATATAGTACCATTAGATAGCCGGTACCTAATCATGCACTGTTATATCATATAGTACCATTAGATAGCCGGTACCTAATCATGCACTGTTATGTCATATAGTACCATTAGATAGCCGGTCAGACAGGGTTCCCCCGGATCAATTTCAGAGCCTAGATTTGGCGTTAGTGCCAACTAGGAGTCGTAAGAAGGCCCCTCCCCAGGCCCAGAAATTAGTTTGCTTCAGCGAAAATAAATAGGATTTTTCTGAGGATGAAAGAAGTGTGCATGTTGCGGCTGAGGTTGACAATCGTGCAGGCGCACATGGCATGCATGAGGGGATGGGTGAGCTGCCTGAGGGCAGGGGGAAGGGGAGAGCTGATCTTCCCCTTCGTGGTACTCCTCTTTGGCATTCTGTTTTGCAGGATAGCGACATGGCGACTACAGGAGATTCCAGCAGTGGCTTGGAGAGAGGAGCTGAGAGTGGCCCAGAGTCAATGGTGTCGGAGGATGAGCGTCCATCGACTTCAGGAGTGGTGGCTATTCCGAACAGGACAACTTCTCAAACTGGTGAGTCTTCAGTTTCAGTGGGGTTTAGGGGTTTCACGTCATCCTCGGATGATTCTGGGTCAGAGAACGATAAAGAGTTGGGTTTAAATGCTAAAGGGCACAAACGTATGTACAAAATGCTTAGGTGGTTGACAGAGCAGAAAAAATCAGCCAGGGGGGGATTACACAGATCTTCTGAACCTGTTACCTCTGATAAGTCTGATAGGGCATCCCAACCCAGATCTAGAGTCAGTGAAGTGCGTGGGCCTGCTAAACGTAATGTGGCACTCCACGGTGATACCCGGTCTTGGTCCTCCTACGATTTGCACCAGCATCTTAAGACTAAGACGGTTCTGCGCATTTAGGAGGGGAAGTATGTCAATATCTTTGAGCTCTCTGTGGAAGCCTTGAGGCAGAAGGAGAGAGCAGAAGATGGGACCAGGCCAAAGAAATACCAGCGCCCTGACACGTTCCATGAATGGCGACGTTGTTTCAGGATTTACGCTTCGTGTTTCTTGGAAAAGCGGCCGGACCAGTGTCTAGCCATCTTAAAGTACATGGAGAATATGGAAATCATTGCGGAGAATTACCGCGATGGAGTTTGGCGGGATTATGACGAGGAATACCGTAGGAAGATGGTAGCTAACCCGCTACTAGATTTTGGATGTGTGGAGATGCAGCTTTGGGCCCGGCTGGGTCCTGAGAAAGTCCTAGGGACTTTGGCTCCTCCAGCAGGTTCACAACAGGTCCGCTCAGCCAGTAGATTTTGCAGACGCCCCGCAGGGGTCTGTTGGAAATTTCAAGACAAGCACTGCGTGCTGGGAACTGCATGTTCCTTTCGGCACGTGTGCCGCAACTGCGGGGGATTTCATCCGGCCGCAGATTGCGTTAAGAAAAGTGAAAAACAAGACAGGCCTGGATCAAGAGGCCCTGTTGTCAGTAAGGGTGGGCACCCCGCTTAGGGTGGCCGCAATTAAACCGTGGCTCGTGCTGTACCCTGATAGGGAGGCGGCGGCCTTACTGGAGTCTGGGTTCCAGGAGGGTTTCATTATTCCAGTGCAGGGTAAGGTTACAGGTGCTGCGGCCCGCAGGAACCTGAAATCTGCTTCCCAGTTTCCGGAAGCGTTAAGGGAGAAATTGGGTAAGGAAGTTGCCCTGGGTAGAATGGCTGGTCCGTTTAGGGTAAAGCCTATGCCGGGATTGGTAATCTCTCCTTTAGGGGTCGTGCCAAAGAAGGACCCAGGGAAATTCAGGATGATTCAACATCTTTCCTACCCAAAAGGCAAATCAGTCAATGACGCCATCCCGCAGGAATTGAGTACGGTTTATTACCAGTCTTTTGATGATGCTTTAAAGGTGGTTCGTAGATCGGGTCAAGGTGCTTTGTTGGCTAAACTTGACATTGAGTCTGCCTTCAGACTCCTGCCGATTCACCCAACATCCTTTTATTTAATGGGGTGTTTTTTCAACGCATCCTATTATGTTGACTGTTGTTTACCCATGGGGTGTTCAATTTCCTGCGCCTATTTTGAGGCTTTTAGCACTTTTTTACATTGGGCTGTTGCCGAGGTGATGGGGGAAGATAGAATTGCTCACTATCTAGATGATTTTCTCTTGGTGGGTAGACGGGGCTCCAGGGAATGTGAGTTACTCCTGCAAACAATGAGGCTGTTAATGTCAAAATGTGGTGTTCCCTTGGCTGAAGACAAAACTAAGGGCCTTTGTACATGTCTTACTTTCTTAGGAATAGAGATTGACTCAGTAGCAGAGGAATGCAGACTTCCAGCAGATAAAGTCCAGAAGATGCTGGAGGAAGTAAGAAGACTTGCAGCGGCAAAATTCTGCACGCTAAAAGAGCTACAATCATTATTGGGTCTGCTCAATTTTGCAGGGCGAGTCATCCCGATGGGGAGAATTTTCCTGAAAAGAATGGAGCGCCTGTTGCCGGGGGTGACCTCCCCCAAGGCAAGATTACTGATTAGTAAAGACATGAAGGACGATCTCCAGGTTTGGGATCTGTTTCTCAGGGATTTTAATGGGGTTTGTATTTGGAGAAATCCTCAGACTTCCGCGCAGCCCCTTCACCTGTTTACAGATGCTGCGGGGGCTTTTGGTTACGGTGCTTATCTCAATGGTGAGTGGAGCGCTGAGCCCTGGCCGGTCGAGTGGACGGCCAGGGGGCTTACCAGGAACATGTGCCTCCTGGAGCTTTTCCCCATTCTGGTGGCGCTGGAGATATGGGGGGACAAACTAAAAAACAGTTCGGTCGTTTTTTGGACGGACAATTTGAGTGTGGTTTTTGCCATCAATGGACTTTCCTCTTCCTCCCCACCAGTGGTTAGATATCTTAGGATTCTGGTCTTGGCATGCATTAAGCAGAACATTGAGTTTCAGGCTCGGCATGTCCCTGGGGTTGCTAATATTATAGCTGATACACTTTCTCGTTTTCAATGGGAAAATTTTAGGAAGTTTGCTCCTAACGCTGCCACTCATGGTGTTCCCTGTCCTCCCTCCCTTTGGCAGGTGGCATTGGATGGCAGTCTTTGATTCCATTACTGAAGGCGTCCCTGGCACCTTCCACTTGGAAGTCTTATGTGAGGTATTGGGAAGAATGGGTATTCTTCTGTGATGTTCGGGGATTTCCTTCTTGTGCAGGTGAGCAAGATTGGCTGTTGCGCTGGCTTGCGGAGCTTAGGACTAAGCAAGCGAAAAAGGGGGCGGTGACTGCATGGTTGGCAGCAGTATCCTTTTTCTGTAAATTGTTCACACTGACGGACTCTTCCAAGACTTTTTTGGTGCGCCAAATTCTTCGGGGCTGGGGGGGAGGTCGGAGGTGCGGCGACCTGACATTAGGGAAACCCATAACTGCTGATCAGGTGGTCGCCTGCTTCAGGTGCTACCTGAGGTCTGTTCCTCGGAATATGAGGTTCAACTCTTTTCCGCGGCGTTTGCCATGGCGTTTCATGGCGCACTGCGTGTGGGGGAATTGGTTCCGCAATCTAAGATGGCAAAAGTGGGAGGCTTGCTGACCGAACACGTAGATTTGCGGATAATGGGATGTTGCTATTCATCCCTAGATCCAAAGTGGATCAGGATGGTAGGGGGGCTTGGCTGTTGCTCCCCGTGCATCGGGGTTCCGCCAGTTGCCCTTGTGTCCTGTTAAAGGCCTTCTCGGACAAGCGTCCAGTGGGTGCAAAGAGATTTTTGATTCATCAGGACGGTACCCCTCTCACGAGGGTGTCAGTTCAGGAAGGTCTTGGGATGGGCGGGCAGAAAAGGCGGGTTTAAATCCCAATACCATAGCTCCTCACTCATTTAGGGTGGGGGCTGCTACGACTGCAGCAGCTTTAGGCTGGTCGGCTGACCGTATAATGGTGTTGGGGAGGTGGAAATCCACGAGGTATCAGATATATGTGAGACCCCCTTTTATCCCACTGCTAATACGTACGGTGTGTTGATGTTGTGGTGTTTTCACTGTAATGATATGACCTAACACTTGTTTCTGTTACAGGGCCTAGCAGTGGTCCGCTTTGTGCCTGGATCGTCGGGCACTCGTTCGTGCACTGGGCAGCCATCCGAGCGTCAACTCGACCTGGAGGACAGCAGCTTGGGTTCTCCTCATCTAGGGTGGTCGTTAGGTGGTTAGGGAGAAGAGGCCTTTGCTGGGCAGATCTGCCTGAATTACTGCAAGGCGCCATGAGGCATTGGGAGAAACCCCATGTTCTAATCATACACTTAGGTGGTAATGATCTTGGCTCAATTCCCGGCCGGGATTTGAGTGCGGTGATCCAGTCAGATCTGCGCACCTTCAAAGCTTGGATGCCTGGTGTGAGAATGGGTTGGTCGAACATTATTCCTAGGTTGACGTGGCGTCACATGGCCAAACATAGAGCAGCATTTCAGGTTAGAAAAAAGCTCAATAGGGACGTTAGAAAACTGATGTTTGAGCTTAGGGGGTTTGTTGTGAAGCACAAATCCATTACGGCCGCTGACCGGAGCCTCTACCGTGACGACGGGGTTCATCTTTTGGACCATGGCATGGACCTGTTTCTTGAAGACCTAAGACAGTCCCTACTCCTATTTGTGTGATTTAGGGTGGCGGCGAAAGTGGCCCCTGATATGTGGGCGATCTTGTGGCAGGTGGAGAGTGTCCGGGGGCAGGATGTGATCGAGGTAGAGTGACAGCACTTCCGGCCAGGGGTGAAGTCCTCAGACGCATGTCTGGGGTGTTCCCTGCCCGTGTGATTTCGAAGCCGAGAACTCCCTAAGTTTCCAGTATTGAGCTACGCTCTGCTTCTTCTCCTGCGCCCTGGTACTGCCCATCTTGTTAGCATGGGTTACTACGCATTAGCTAGTACCTGATTGCCGCCCCCCCTGGTTCATGTTTATTCACGCTGGTCGTTTGGTTCCTGTGTTGCCACCTGCGGGTTTTATAACCAAGAAGCTGTCTGTGTTTTATTTCTATGTTAGAAATTAAGTTGAGTTTACATTAAACTAAGAGTGTAAATAGTTATTGAAGGTTATTCTTCCAACAGAGGAGGGTATGGCATTTAATCCCTTACGTGTATCGCTGTCTCACTGAGTGTATATGTGTGTATTACTGTGTATCACTGTCTCACTGAGTGTATATGTGTGTATTACTGTGTATCACTGTCTCACTGAGTGTATATATGTGTATTACTGTGTATCACTGTCTCACTGAGTGTATATGTGTGTATTGCTCTCTCACTGAGTGTATATGTGTGTATTACTGTGTATCACTGTCTCACTGAGTGTATATGTGTGTATTACTGTGTATCACTGTCTCACTGAGTGTATATGTGTGTATTACTGTGTATCACTGTCTCACTGAGTGTATATGTGTGTATTACTGTGTATCACTGTCTCACTGAGTGTATATGTGTGTATTACTGTGTATCACTAGCTGTCTCACTGAGTGTATTACTGTGTATCACTGTCTCACTGAGTGTATATGTGTGTATTGCTCTCTCACTGAGTGTATATGTGTGTATTACTGTGTATCACTGTCTCACTGAGTGTATATGTGTGTATTACTGTGTATCACTGTCTCACTGAGTGTATATGTGTGTATTACTGTGTATCACTGTCTCACTGAGTGTATATGTGTGTATTACTGTGCATCACTAGCTGTCTCACTGAGTGTATATGTGTGTATTGTAGCAGAGAGGCAGTAGGATCTGTAATATATTTTGGGTAGGCAGAGACAAGCAAGTAACTACTCTTGGTAATTGTAGCAGAGAGGCAGTAGGATCTGTAATATCTTTTTGGTAATTGTAATAATAACCCCTTTCCACCAAGAACTAGACGACACATAGCTTGGGAGTCAACAACAACAACTATTTCTTCAACAGAAAAAACAAACAAACACTTTTTTAAAAACAGTCTCCCCTACTGAAACAGCAGCGAGTTTAAACAGTAACATACAGTTTAACATACATTTTAACCATTAGCCTAAATATCAATTCCTGCATAGTTCATAAGTGGCGAGGTTTGCCACATGTATTACTGTGTATCATAAGAGATTAAATGCCATATCCTCCTCTGTGGAAAGAATAACCTAATAACTATTTACATTCCTGGTTTAATGTAAACTCAACTTAATTTCTAAACATAGAAATAAAAACACAAACAAATTCTTGGTTAGAAAACCCGCAGGTCACGTTTATTGTGGCAACACAAGAACCAACGACCGTCTGAATAAACATGGACAAGGGGGGCGGCAATCAGGTACTAGCTAAACGTAGTAACCCATGCTAACAAGATGGGCAGTACCAGGGCGCAGGAGAAAAAGCAGAGCGTAGCTCAATACTGAAACAGGGAATTCTCAGCATCAGAATCACACAGGCAGGGAACACCCCAGACACGCATCTGGGGACTTCACCCCTGGCCGGAAGTGCCGTCACTCTACCACGATCACATCCTGCCCCTGGACACTGTCCACCCGCCAGCCCAGGGTGCAAATCACCACTCCGTACCAGTAGGACCAGGATCAATAAGGTGCAAAACCACATTGAACACCTGGGGAGCTGAAACTTAACGTCCTCCGGGCTTACAGAAATAGGCTGGCTAGCCCTCATCATGCCTTGGATAGCCCTAATCCCTGGGGACCACCATAAGGATGAATCCCCCTACTGATTGCATAAAATAATAAACAAGGGAGGGACAGGGTGGGGAAAACTTTGAAGAAGACAGCAGAAAGAGGACTTGTGCTTCCTGTACTGGGCTTAAAAAAGGGTAAGCTGGAACCCCTCCTCTCTTTCTGCAACATTGTTTCACACACACACAACACAGCACTCCCTTCCTCCGTCTTGGCCTTAACCCTTATGTGCATTCCAGGCAATTTGCCTTACATTTCCTTAAGGGATTAAATGCCATATCCTCCTCTGTGGAAAGAATAACCTAATAACTATTTACATTCCTGGTTTAATGTAAACTCAACTTAATTTCTAAACATAGAAATAAAAACACAAACAACTTATTGGTTAGAAAACCCGCAGGTCACGTTTATTGTGGCAACACAAGAACCAACGACCGTCTGAATAAACATGGACCAGGGGGGCGGCAATCAGGTACTAGCTAAACGTAGTAACCCATGCTAACAAGATGGGCAGTACCAGGGCGCAGGAGAAAAAGCAGAGCGTAGCTCAATACTGAAACAGGGAATTTTCGGCATCGGAATCACACGGGCAGGGAACACCCCAGACACGCGTCTGGGGACTTCACGCCTGGCCGGAAGTGCCTTCACTCTACCACGATCACATCCTGCCCCTGGACACTGTCCACCCGCCACGAGATCGCCCACATATCAGGGGCCACTCTCTCCGCCACCCAACACACAAATAGGAGTAGGGACTGTCATAAATCTGCAATAAACAGGTCCATGCCATGGTCCGAAAGCTGAACCCTGTCGCCTCAGTAGAGGCTCCGGTCAGCGGCCGTAATGAACTTGTGCTCCACAACAAACCATCCCAGCTCAAACATAAGCCTCCTAACATCGCTGTTGAGCTTCTTGCAAACTTGAAAACACTGCTCTATGAATGGCCATGTGACTCCACGTCAACCTAGGGATAGGGAGATCGAAAACCCCTCACCTTAACCAAAGCAGCCAGATTAGCAGACCAGCATTTTGATGCCAGGAGGCACCATGGACTACAGCCTAACAACCCCACAGTGGCACCTTTTCGCCCAGCCCCAGGGAATCCACCACCCCCTTCACGATACAACGGACGGGCGAATATACAATGCCACACCTGCAAGCAGTGGGGACATATGGCACGTGAGTGCACCCAAAATCGGAGCAGACAAGCTTGGAACCAGGTCAGACAGAACCTGGCAACAAGGGCGGCTGCTCACCATTACCAAACGGAGCCAGCCGCTCATGAGGTGTTGAGCACCCAAGCCGAGGAACCCCTGGGAATACTGCATGAGGTGATGTCGGTCCGGGCCACCGATAACCGGCAACATCACCGCCAGCTAGTGACCGTAGAGGGGAAGAAGGTCCAGGGACTTCGGGATTTGGGAGCTACTTTAACCCTGATAGCTCCCCATTTGGTGCCGGATACAGCACACACTGGCGGATCCGTGGCAGTACGAGGGGCAGGGGGAGCGGTATACCGATTGCCCACTGCTAGAGTGGAGTACAGACCCCCAGTCACCCCAGCAGCTGCCAGTTACCAGCCCCCGGTGCACCGCTATACCACACGGCCTCCGGCCACGAACTACCCTCAGGGAGCCCGGTTCAATTCGCGGGGCTACTCACAACCTATTCGGTGCTTTGGATGTAAGCAACTAGGGCACAAAAGACCAGAGTGTCCCATAAACGCAGCGAATCAAGCACAGTCCTGGAGAAGACCCGCCGGCGGAATCCCACATAATCCTGAATGCTGGGGCAGCCTACATGAAGCAGACCCCGTGCAAGCTGCCCACCGGAATAACCGGCAACGGGTTAAAGTGAATGGGAAGGAGGTCAGTGGTCTAAGGGATACTGGTGCTACCATGACCTTGCTTCAAGAGAACTTGGTGTCTGAGAAACAGCACACTGGAGACACTGTGGCTGTGAGGGTAGCAGGGGCACTCTGTTCCGCCTACCTGTTGCCAGGGTACACTTGGATTGGGGAGTGGGCGCTAGACCTGTGAATGTGGGGGTCAAGAAGGACTTACCTGCTGATGTTCTCCTTGGAAATGACTTGGCCCCCCTTGTTTCTGCCTATGCTCCCATGGGTCCCGCTGATGTTAACCCTGTGACTACCCAAGCCCAGTCCCTCCGGGAAGAGGTACATTTTAACCATGGTGGACTACGCCACTAGGTACCACCGAGGCCATTGCTCTCTCCAACATCCATGCAGAGACGGTAGCTGAAGCCCTATTTGAGGAGCTACAACCTAGTTTGGTTTACTTACAAGTTGCTGTTACCTTTTATATTTTAATCAGGGCCCTCAAAAAGTTGCAGCCGTACCTGTATGGACAACCTTTTTCCCTTACTCACAGATCACAACCCGTTGGTGCGGCTGAACCGTGTGGCCGGGGGACAATGCCAGGCTGCTGCGCTGGAGTTTTGACGCTGCAGCCTTCGACTTTACAATCCATTATCGCCCAGGGAAACAAAACGGTAACGCCGACGGGTTGTCCAGACAAACTGAACTTGAAAAGTGATCTGTGAGTACTTCCCCGGACATCCCCAAGCCGATCCGTTAGGATCAGACTGTGTATGCCGGCTTGGTTCTGGGGGAGCATTGTGGCAAACCTAGCCACTTCTGGAATATAATGTAAGAAAGGTTGTCTATAGAATGTTTGTGTGCTATGTAGATGTGACAGACCCTTCTGTCAGTACTGAAGGAGTTAACTGTGTTCAGCTCTAAGAAGCTATTGTGTACTGTCATTAAAGTTAGTGATAAACAGTCCATTGTTTAATCACCCTCAGAGAGCAGACGCCTAAGTAAAGTAATGTGATTCTATTGTGGCCTGTCCAAGGGTGTGGTCCCTCCATCTAATGTACAACATTCCTTCAACCCCCCAATCAGGGGGGTCAGACCTGCATAAATACTAGGCATAGCCTTTTAATAAATGTCATTCTGTTTTTAAACCTGAAAACTGGCTGGGTTGTGAATTGCTGATTCCTATGCAGGACATTGTTTCCCTGGTGTTAACCCTTGGTATCCTGTTGGGACCGTTACAGCCTCATTATCCGTAAATCTGACGTGATCCGCCAGAACACCACCCACTTTCACTAATTTAGATTGCGGGACCAATTCCCCTACTCGGAGTGCGCCATGAAACGCCATGGCGAACGCCGCGGAAAAAAGCTGGACCTCGTAGTCCGAGGAACAGACCTCAGGGAGAACCCGAAGCAGGAGGACCAACCTGTCCGCCGTTATGGGTTCTCTAATATCCGGTTGCCGAAACTCCGTCCTCCCCCAACCCCTCAGAATTTGACGAATCAAAAACGTTTTGGAAGAGTCCGTCAGCGTGAATAGTCTACAGAAAAAGGACACCGCTGCTAACCGCGTGGACACCGCCCCCTTCTTTGCTAGCTTAGTCCTAAGCTCCGCGAGCCAGCGCAATAGCCAATCCTGCTCACCAGCACAAGAAGGAAATCCTTGGACATCGCAGAAGAATACCCATTCTTCCCAGTACCTTACATAGGACTTCCAAGTGGAAGGTGCCAGGGACGCCTTCAGTACCGGAATCAGGGACTGCCATCCAAAGCCACCTGCCAAAGAAAAGGAGGACAGGGAAAGCCACGAGTGGCAGCATTAGGAGCACATTTCCTAAAATTTTCCCATGGAAAGCGAGACAGTGCATCAGCAATAACGTTAGCAACCCCTGGGACATGCCTAGCCCGAAACTCAATGTTCCGCTTAAGGCATCTCAAAACCAGAATCCTCAGATATCGGATTACTGGTGGTGAAGAAGAGGAAAGCCCGTTAATGGCAAAAACCACACTCAAATTGTCCGTCCCAAAAAACGACGAACTGTTTTCGAGCTTGTCTCCCCAGATCTCCAAAGCCACCAGAATGGGGAAAAACTCCAGAAGGCACATATTCCTGGTAAGGCCCCTGGCCGTCCACTCGGCCGGCCAAGGTTCGGCGCTCGACTCACCATTGAAATAGGCGCTGTACCGAAACCCCCAGCAGCGTCAGTAAAGAGGTGCAGGGCCTGCACCGAAGTCTGAGGGGTTCTCCAAATACAGATCCCATTGAAATCCCTGAGAAACAGATCCCAGACATGAAGGTCATCCTTCATGTCTTTACTAATCATTAGTTTCGCCTTGGGAGATGCAACTCACGGCAACATGCGCTCCATTCTTTTCAGGAAAATCCTCCCCATCCGGAATGACCCTTCCTGCGAAGTTGAGCAGACCCAATACAGATTGTAGCTCTTTTAGCGTGCAGAATTGTGCCGCAGCGAGTCTCCTGACTTCCGTCAACATCTTCCGGACTTTATCCGCCGGGAGCCTACATTCCCTTGCTACCGAATCAATTTCGATACCCAGGAAAGTAAGACATGTGCAAGGGCCCTCCATTTTGTCTTCCACTAAGGGAACACCAAATTTCTCCCTCAACAGCCTCATGGCGTAAAGAAGCAACTCACATTCCCTGGAGTCCTGTCTACCTACCAGGAGAAAGTCGTCCAAGTAGTGAGCAATTCTATCTTCCCCAGTCACCTCGGCAACAGCCCAATGCAAAAAGGAACTAAACGCCTCAAAATAGGCGCAGGAAATGGAACACACCGTGGGTAAACAACGGTTGACATAATAGTGTCCATTGAAAAAACACCCCATATAAATAAAATGATGCGGGGTGGATCGGCAAGAGTCTGAAGGCAGACTCGATGTCAAGCTTGGCTAATAAAGCCCCTTGACCCGATCTACGAACCACTTGTAACGCATCATCAAAAGACTGGTAATAAACCGTACTCAATTCCTGAGGAACGGCGTCATTAACTGACTTTCCTTTCAAGTAGGAAAGATGTTGAATCATCCTAAATTTACCCGGGTCCTTTTTTGGCACAACCCCTAGGGGCGAGATAACCAATCCCGGCATAGGTTTCTCCCTAAACGGGCCAGCTATTCTACCCAGTGAAACCTCCTTACCCATTTCTCCCTTAAAGGGACACTAAACCCAATTTTTTTATTTCATGATTCAGATAGAGCATGAGATTTTAAGCACCTTTCTAATTTAATCCTATTATCAATTTTTCTTTGTTCTCATGCTATCTTGATTTGAAAAAGCAGTACTGTAAGCTTTAGAGCCAGACCATTTTTTGTTCAGAACATGGGTAGCACTTGCTGATTTGTGGCTAAATGTAGCAAACCAATCAGCAAGCTCTACCAAGGTGCTAAACTAAAAAATGGGCCGGCTCCTAACCTTTTATTACTGCTTTTTCAAATCAAGATAACATGAGAACAAAGAAAAATTGATAATAGTAGTAAATTAGAAAGTTGCTTAAAATTGCATGCTCTATCTGAATCATGAAAGAAAAAATGAGGGGTTAGTATCCCTTTAATGCTTCTGGGAACTGGGATGCCGATTTCAGGTTCCTGCGGGATGCAGCACCTGAAACCGGACCCTGTACTGGGATAATAAAACCTTCCCGGAGCCCTGACTCCAGCAAGGCCGCTGCCACCCTATCCGGGTACAGCGCGAGCCACGTACTAATTGCGGCCACCCTCAGCAGGGTGTCTGCTCTTACCGACAGCAGGGCCTCTTGGTCCAGTCCTGTCTTGTTTGTCACCTTTCTTAGCGCAATCCGCGGCTGGGTGAAATCCCCCGCAGATGCGACAAGCGTGCCGATAGGAACACGTAGTTCCCAACGTGCATTGTTTGTCCTGAAATTTCCAACAGACCCCCGCGGGGCATCTGCGCAACCTATTGGCGGTTCGGATCTGTGTCGAAACTGCTGGGGAAGCAGAAGTACCTTGAGATTTCTCAGGACCCAGCCGGGCCCAGAGCTGCATCTCTACGCACCCAAAATACAACAGTGGATTACCCACCATCTTTCTGCGGAACTCCTCATCATAGTCACGCCAGGCACCCTCGCGATAATTATCAGCAATTATCTCCATGTTTTCCATGTATTTTTACACGGCTAAACACTTGTCTGGCCACTTCTTCAAATAACAGGAAGCATAAATCCTGAAACAACGTCGCCACTCGTGGAACGTGTCAGTATCCCCCTGGAGCGCCACCTTCCGATTAATGGGCCCCCCCCACCCCCGCTTAGGCGAAGTCTGGGTTTGGGATGCCCTATCGGACCTATCAGAGGCAACATGGTCGGAATATTTGTGCAAACCCCCCTTTGCTGATCTCTTCTCTTCAGTTAACCACCTAAGCATCTTATACATACGTTTATTTCCCTTTCCATGCAACCCCAGCTCCTTATCATTTTCTGACCCAGAATCATCCGAGGATGAGGTGAAACCCCGCAACCCCACTGAAACTGAGGACTCACCATCTCTCACACCGGTCCTGTTCGGAATCGCCACGACTCCCGAGGTAGAAGGACGCTCGTCCTCCGACAGCATCGAATCTGGGCCGCTCTCAACTCCTCTTTCCAAACCACTACCGGAATCCCCTGAGGTAGCGATGTCACTTTCCTGCAAAAAAGATTGCCAGAGAGGAGTACCACGAAAGGGAAGATCTGCTCTGCCCCTCCCCCTGTGCACAGACCGCTCATTCATCCCCTCATACACATCCTGGATGCCTTCGCAACCCACAACCTCATCATACACACCCTGCTCATCTTCAGTAAAGTCCTCTATCTCTTCACTAAAATTAACTGACTTCTGGGCATGTGGAACGGCTTTCTTACGCCTAGTCGATGCAAGCGCTAAATCCAGACTATGAAACTGTTCTGGTGAACCATGTTTGGTAGAAGACCTAGTTACTACCTTCCTTGCTGCTACCGGGGCTGCCCCCGAAGCCTGAGGCCTAGCCCTTCCACTATCACTAATTTGCGCGCCAAACGCACCGCCTGCAAGTGCGGCCGCCCCCCACCCCCAGAAACCTTACTATTCCCGCCAGCGCTCTCCAGCGTACTCCTAGCGGGCCTGATAGGTGATGCACCACCTTTATAATTGCCCGATGGGGCCTTTGCCTCCTGACGAGAATTACCGCCCGACGGGGCCTTCGCCCCCTGCCGGGACTCAATGCCCTTATTAATCTGCCCACGGGGGCCTCCTCTAGGGACCCCCGTGTTCATTTGTCCAGAGTAATGCCCCCCGTGAGATAAATCCTCCATTGAGTCCCAACTGTGAATATCCTCCCCCACCTGTGCAACCCCTGTAGGCCCTATTGCCTCAGCAAACTTGCCCCCCGGAGCACAAGTTCCCCCCCGTGGCACTCCTCTCTTACCTTAGACGCCGCGTGGGGAACTCGGTCTGCTCCGCTTCAATGTCTGCTACATAATGGCGGGACCGGAAGTGACGTCACCTGAAGTGAAGTCACCGGAAGTCCCGCCCTCGGAGGACCACAAACCAGAAGTCGACGCGGATGGAGGAACAGCCGACGCGGGAGCCTGCGCAAACACCTACAGAGGACCAGGGACCACGTGGGACCCGCCTGGAGCCCCCGGACAAGGATGAAGCCCACATCTGGAACAGAGACACCGCAGCCGCGATGGAGTCCTGGGACACCGGAACCGACGTCGCGGGTAAGGCCAAACCGCTCCCACTAAAACCACCAACTACTGGGGCCAATGTGTAAGGCCTGGAAGGGGCCAGGGACCGCTACGCCATAAGGCCTAGAAGGGCCTGCCACCGCAACGCTAGGGGAGGGAGACCTCACTTGGGCCCTTGAAGGGCCGGGAACCGCAGCGCTAGGGGCGGGAGACCGAACACGGGACCGGGCAGGGACCCCCGATGTACCGGCTACCTTAGGGGAATAAGTGGACTGACGGAGGCCAGAAACGGGCCCGGTAGGGCCCAGAACACTTGGCAACTCGGGGCCTATGCCTGCACTAACCCCCCGCAAAGAGAGCTCAATACCGGCCGCATGGCCGACGGGCTCAGACGCACCATCTGACTGCCCAGCACCACCCCCCCAAGCTGCCCACCAATGCAAGCACCTCTAACAAGGCCTGATTAGATATTTCCCCCACACCGACACCCACATCCCCTTTAGCTTGATCAAGGGAAGGGGCAAGGGAGGAAGAAAGCAAAGGGGTCCGACCCACCGTTTCTGGAGATGGTGCAATCCACTCCGCTGCTTCATCGCTGTCATCAACCACTTCTCTCTCTGTAGGTTCCTCCCTAGCCTCCATGATTCGTTTTGGTGGTGCTTTAGATCTCCTTGAACATCTCATGTGAAAACTTTGAAGAAGACAGCTGAAAGAGGACTTGTGCTTCCTGTACTGGGCTTAAAAAGGGTAAGCTGGAACCCCTCCTCTCTTTCTGCAACATTGTTTCACACACACACAACACAGCACTCCCCTCCTCCGTCTTGGCCTTAACCCTTATGTGCATTCCAGGCAATTTGCCTTACATTTCCTCTGTCTCACTGAGAGTATATGTGTGTATTACTGTTTATCACTGTCTCACTGAGTGTATATGTGTGTATTACTGTGTATCACTGTCTCACTGAGTGTATATGTGTGTATTACTTTGTATCACTGTCTCACTGAGTGTATATGTGTGTATTACTGTGTATCACTGTCTCACTGAGTGTATATGTGTGTATTACTGTGTATCACTGTCTCACTGAGTGTATATGTGTGTATTACTGTGTATCACTGTCTCACTGAGTGTATATGTGTGTATTACTGTGTATCACTGTCTCACTGAGTGTATGTAACGGTACCAACAGGATACCAAGGGTTAACACCAGGGAACAATGTCCTGCATAGGGAATCAGCAATTCACAACCCAGCCAGTTTTCAGGTTTAAAACAGAATGACATTTATTAAAAGGCTATGCCTAGTATTTATGCAGGTCTGACCCCAGATGGGGGGTTGAAAGAATGTTGTACATTAGATGGAGGGAACACGCCCTTTGACATGTGTTACGGTTGCCTCCAGGCTGGCTGGAAGTTGGACCGTAGAAAAGGATGCTCCTAGCGCTCACCAAAGGAGCAGCAGCACCGTGGACACTCTATAACTGCTGCGTAGCCACCATAAGTAATGCAGACTCTATGAACCACCGCTGCTGGGCTGGTATCTCGCCGTCTGCTCTGCGCCCTGGACCTATGACCAGGCTCCAGTAGGTGAACCTCTTCCTTCTGTAGCAATCCCTGTAGCTAAGGGAGTATGAAGAGCATAGCAATCCCTGTAGTGATTATAAGCTGTCCCCTACAAACATGAGTCAAAGCTGCAAGTTAGAGGGTCAAAAATAGGTCTGATGTGCTGGAGCACACAGCCTGCTTTTTATTGAGGTTACATGCAAACAGGACACTCTCAGGGGGAGGCATAAAATCCCCCATCACACATTTGATATTAGATAGAGAGACACGCCCTTTGACAGGCCACAACATTACTTCAGCAGATAACATTTTACACACAATAAAACAATGCAGTCCACCTTATCACTACTAGAAGTCTGATTAGACAATGGGAATGTTTTATCACTAAACTTAATTAGAGCTGATCCCAGCAAACTTGTATTTAGAATGCTTCTTGAAGCTGAACAAAGTTATCTCTGTAGTTCTGACCGAAGGGTCTGTCACATAGCACTTAATGGCACACAATGAAACTGAACCAAGTGGGAGAAAGCCAGGGACAAGTCATTTCACAGGTCTGGGGACATAGTCTTAAAGGGGGCATTGTTCACCAAAGTCACAATATGTCCCCAGACGGTTCCCAAAGGGCCACACACACCCAACAAAAGTCAATATACTCTCAGGGGCACAATCTTCCAGGGGCCATAGTCATGAGGAAGGAGGCTGGCAAATAGGCTTCTCCAAAATCCAGGGAAGCAGGGCAACCTTCCATTTAAAGGGCCAGTCACAAATAGCAGTTTGTAACAACATGATACAATAGATTTACCTTGCTTAAGCTGATAACAATTTAAACACAAGACACATTTGGCTTTTCTTATCACCTAGGCATCTGCTCTCTGAGGGTGATTAAACAATGGACTGTTTATCACTAACTTTAATGACAGTACACAATAGCTTCTTAAGCTGAACACAGTTAACTCCTTCAGTACTGACAGAAGGGTCTGTCACATCTACATAGCACACAATACAGCCTATAGACCACCTTTCTTACATTATAGTCCAGAAGTGGCTAGGTTTGCCACAATGCTCCCCCAGAACCAAGCCGGTATACACAGTCTGATCCCAACGGATCGGCTTGGGATGTCCGGGGAAGTACTCACAGATCACTTTTCAAGTTCAGTTTGTCTGGACAACCCGTCTGCGTTACCGTTTTGTTTCCCTGGGCGGTAATGGATTGTAAAGTCGAAGGGCTGCAGCGCCAAACTCCAGCGCAGCAGCCTGGCATTGTCCCCGGCCACACGGTTCAGCCACACCAACGGGTTGTCATCTGTGAGTAAGGAAAAAGGTTGTCCATACAGGTACGGCTGCAACTTTTTGAGGGCCCACACCACGGCCAGGCATTCTTTTTCGATCTGCTCCAACTTGGCTCAGCACTGCCCCCACTCCAAACATCGAAGCGTCTGTGTGAACAAGAAATCTTTTAGTGGGATCGGGTGCAGCAAGTACAGGCGCATTAGTTAGAGCAGTCTTTAGTTGTTGGGTCACCTCTGCGGTAAACTGGGTGCCCCTATCCGATATTATCTCCTGGGGGAACCCTACCCGGGAAAATATTTTTTTTTTTTATTAAGGCTTCAGCTACCGTCTCTGCATGGATGTTGGAGAGAGCAATGGCCTCGGGGTACCTAGGGGCGTAGTCCACCACGGTTAAAATGTACCTCTTCCCGGAGGGACTGGGCTTGGGTAGTCACAGGGTTAACATCAGCGGGACCCATGGGAGCATAGGCAGAAACAAGGGGGGCCAAGTCATTTCCAAGGAGAACATCAGCAGGTAAGTCCTTCTTGACCCCCACATTCACAGGTCTAGCGCCCACTCCCCAATCCAAATGTACCCTGGCAACAGGTAGGCGGAACACAGTGTCCCCTGCTACCCTCACAGCCACAGTGTCTCCAGTGTGCTGTTTCTCAGACACCAAGTTCTCTTGAAGCAAGGTCATGGTAGCACCAGTATCCCGTAGACCACTGACCTCCTTCTCATTCACTTTAACCCGTTGCCGGTTATTCCGGTGGGCAGCTTGCACGGGGTCTGCTTCATGTAGGCTGCCCCAGCATTCTGGCGCCTCTACGTAGCGGGCCGCAGGCTGAGGATTATGTGGGATTCCGCCGGCGGGTCTTCTCCAGGACTGTGCTTGATTCGCTGCATTTAGGGGACACTCTGGTCTTTTGTGCCCTAGATGCTTACATCCAAAGCACCGAATAGGTTGTGAGTAGCCCCGCGAATTGAACCGGGCTCTCTGAGGGTAGTTCGTGGCCGGAGGCCGTGTGGTATAGCGGTGCGCCGGGGGCTGGTAACTGGCGGGTGACTGGGGGTCTGTACTCCACTCTAGCAGTGGGCAATCGGTATACCGCTCCCCCTGCCCCTCATACTGCCACGGATCCGCCAGTTTGTGCTGTATCCGGCACCAAATGGGGAGCTATCAGGGTTAAAGTAGCTCCCGAATCCCGAAGTCCCTGGACCTCCTTCCCCTCTACGGTCACCAGCTGGCGGTGATGTTGCCGGTTATCGGTGGCCCGGACCGACATCACCTCATGCAGAATTCCCAGGGGTTCCTCGGCTTGGGTGCTCAACACCTCATGAGCGGCTGGCTCTGTTTAGTAATGGTGAGCAGCCGCCCTTGGGGCCAGGTTCTGTCTGAACTGGTTCCAAGCTTGTCTGCTCCGATTTTGGGTGCACTCACGTGCCATATGTCCCCACTGCTTGCAGGTGTGGCATTGTATATTCGCCCGTCCGTTGTATCGTGAGGGGGGGGGGTGGATTCCCTGGGGCTGGGCGAAAAGGTGCCACTGTGGGGTTGTTAGGCTGTAGTCTATGGTGCCTCCTGGCATCAAAATGCTGGTCTGCTAATCTGGCTGCTTCGGTTAAGGTGAAGGGTTTTCGATCTCTCACCCATTCTTGGGCTTCTGGGGACAAGCCATTAAAGAATTGCTCCAACAGCATCAGTTGTCGCAATTCTTCCATGGTGGTAGCTTGGCTGGCCTGTATCCACCCTTGAGATGCTTGATCCAGCTTGTGGGCCCACTCTGCATGTGAATCTCTTTCTGGCTTGCGCAGGCCTCTAAACTTGCGCCGGTATGCCTCTGGGGTAATGGCATATCTTTCCAAGATCGCTCTCTTCACTTTAGCGTAATCCTTGCTGTCCTCCCTGGGTACAGCGCGATACGCTTCCGCTGCCCTACCGGCTAGCTTGCCTGCTAGCACCGGCACCCATACGGACTGCTCCAAATCATGTAACTTGCACAGTCTCTCAAAATCCTGTAAATACCCATCGATCTCATCCTTCTCCTCACAAAACATTTTAAATGCATGGTATGGGATTTTGGGTCTTACTGGGTTGCTGAGTGCGTCCAAAATGGATTCTGCTCGGGAGGATGCATTCCGCGGACTGTGTGCCATCACGTACTCTTGCACATCTGCCATTACCACGGATAGCATATCCCGTGGTACAGGTTGGGGTAAAAATTCCAGCCTGGTCCTCATTTCCCTCTGGTATAGGGTCTCCTCCATGGCTGCTCGAGGTGTAGCGCTGCAAGCTCTGTCTCCCTCCATCAGCTCGGCAATTAATATAGCCTTGGGTTTGCTGCTGCCTATCTTTCCCCTGGCTTCTAGCAGTTCCTTTAACGTTTGTCTCTTTAGCTTAGAATAATCCATCTCCATTCACTTCGGTCCCTGGTACTCCTTCCATCTTAGTCAGTATTGTAGTAATCCCCCTTTTCCTGAGGTTACTGGCTTGTGTAGTTGCTCTTCTGGGCGATAAGGTTCATTCCGTCGCTTGCCACCAATTGTAACGGTACTGTAACGGTACCAACAGGATACCAAGGGTTAACACCAGGGAACAATGTCCTGCATAGGGAATCAGCAATTCACAACCCAGCCAGTTTTCAGGTTTAAAACAGAATGACATTTATTAAAAGGCTATGCCTAGTATTTATGCAGGTCTGACCCCCCAGATGGGGGTTGAAAGAATGTTGTACATTAGATGGAGGGACCACACCCTTGGACAGGCCACAATAGAATCACATTACTTTACTTAGGCGTCTGCTCTCTGAGGGTGATTAAACAATGGACTGTTTATCACTAACTTTAATGACAGTACACAATAGCTTCTTAGAGCTGAACACAGTTAACTCCTTCAGTACCGACAGAAGGGTCTGTCACATCTACATAGCACACAATACATTCTATAGACAACCTTTCTTACATTATAGTCCAGAAGTGGCTAGGTTTGCCACAATGCTCCCCCAGAACCAAGCCGGCATACACAGTCTGATCCCAACGGATCGGCTTGGGGATGTCCGGGGAAGTACTCACAGATCACTTTTCAAGTTCAGTTTGTCTGGACAACCCGTCGGCGTTACCGTTTTGTTTCCCTGGGCGATAATGGATTGTAAAGTCGAAGGGCTGCAGCGCCAAACTCCAGCGCAGCAGCCTGGCATTGTCCCCGGCCACACGGTTCAGCCGCACCAACGGGTTGTGATCTGTGAGTAAGGAAAAAGGTTGTCCATACAGGTACGGCTGCAACTTTTTGAGGGCCCTGATTAAAATATAAAAGGTAACAGCAACTTGTAAGTAAACCAAACTAGGTTGTAGCTCCTCAAATAGGGCTTCAGCTACCGTCTCTGCATGGATGTTGGAGAGAGCAATGGCCTCGGGGTACCTAGTGGCGTAGTCCACCACGGTTAAAATGTACCACTTCCCGAAGGGACTGGGCATGGGTAGTCACAGGGTTAACATCAGCGGGACCCATGAGAGTATAGGCAGAAACAAGGGGGGCCAAGTCATTTCCAAGGAGAACATCAGCAGGTAAGTCCTTCTTGACCCCCACATTCACAGGTCTAGCGCCCACTCCCCAATCCAAATGTACCCTGGCAACAGGTAGGCGAAACACAGTGCCCCCTGCTACCCTCACAGCCACAGTGTCTCCAGTGTGCTGTTTCTCAGACACCAAGTTCTCTTGAAGCAAGGTCATGGTAGCACCAGTATCCCGTAGACCACTGACCTCCTTCCCATTCACTTTAACCCGTTGCCGGTTATTCCGGTGGGCAGCTTGCACGGGGTCTGCTTCATGTAGGCTGCCCCAGCATTCTGGCGCCTCTACGTAGCGGGCCGCAGGCTGAGGATTATGTGGGATTCCGCCGGCGGGTCTTCTCCAGGACTGTGCTTGATTCGCTGCGTTTAGGGGACACTCTGGTCTTTTGTGCCCTAGTTGCTTACATCCAAAGCACCGAATAGGTTGTGAGTAGCCCCGCGAATTGAACCGGGCTCTCTGAGGGTAGTTCGTGGCTGGAGGCCGTGTGGTATAGCGGTGCGCCGGGGGCTGGTAACTGGCAGCTGCTGGGGTGACTGGGGGTTTGTACTCCACTCTAGCAGTGGGCAATCGGTATACCGCTCCCCCTGCCCCTCGTACTGCCACGGATCCACCAGTGTGTGCTGTATCCGGCACCAAATGGGGAGCTATCAGGGTTAAAGTAGCTCCCGAATCCCGAAGTCCCTGGACCTCCTTCCCCTCTACGGTCACCAGCTGGCGGTGATGTTGCCGGTTATCGGTGGCCCGGACCGACATCACCTCATGCAGAATTCCCAGGGGTTCCTTGGCTTGGGTGCTCAACACCTCATGAGCGGCTGGCTCCGTTTGGTAATGGTGAGCAGCCGCCCTTGGGGCCAGGTTCTGTCTGACCTGGTTCCAAGCTTGTCTGCTCCGATTTTGGGTGCACTCACGTGCCATATGTCCCCACTGCTTGCAGGTGTGGCATTGTATATTCGCCCATCCGTTGTATCGTGAGGGGGGGGGGGGTGGATTCCCTGGGGCTGGGCGAAAAGGTGCCGCTGTGGGGTTGTTAGGCTGTAGTCCATGGTGCCTCCTGGCATCAAAATGCTGGTCTGCTAATCTGGCTGCTTCGGTTAAGGTGAGGGGTTTTCGATCTCTCACCCATTCTTGGGCTTCTGGGGACAAGCCGTTAAAGAATTGCTCCAACAGCATCAGTTGTCGCAATTCTTCCATGGTGGTAGCTTGGCTGGCCTGTATCCACCCTTGAGATGCTTGATCCAACTTGTGGGCCCACTCTGCATGTGAATCTCTTTCTGGCTTGCGCAGGCCTCTAAACTTGCGCCGGTATGCCTCTGGGGTAATGGCATATCTTTCCAAGATCGCTCTCTTCACTTTAGCGTAATCCTTGCTGTCCTCCCTGGGTACAGCGCGATACGCTTCCGCTGCCCTACCGGCTAGCTTGCCTTCTAGCACCGGCACCCATACGGACTGCTCCAAATCATGTAACTCACACAGTCTCTCAAAATCCTGTAAATACCCATCGATCTCATCCTTCTCCTCACAAAACATTTTAAATGCATGGTATGGGATTTTGGGTCTTACTCGGTTGCTGAGTGCATCCAAAATAGATTCTGCTCGGGAGGATGCATTCCGCGGACTGTGTGCCATCACGTACTCCTGCACATCTGCCATTACCACGGATAGCATATCCCGTGGTACAGGTTGGGGTAAAAATTCCAGCCTGGTCCTCATTTCCCTCTGGTATAGGGTCTCCTCCATGGCTGCTGGAGGCGTAGCGCTGCGAGCTCTGTCTCCCTCCATCAGCTCGGCAATTAATATAGCCTTGGGTTTGCTGCTGCCTATCTTTCCCCTGGCTTCTAGCAGTTCCTTTAACGTTTGTCTCTTTAGCTTAGAATAATCCATCTCCATTCACTTCGGTCCCTGGTACTCCTTCCATCTTAGTCAGTATTGTAGTAATCCCCCTCTTCCTGAGGTTACTGGCTTGTGTAGTTGCTCTTCTGGGCGATAAGGTTCATTCCGTCGCTTGCCACCAATTGTAACGGTACCAACAGGATACCAAGGGTTAACACCAGGGAACAATGTCCTGCATAGGGAATCAGCAATTCACAACCCAGCCAGTTTTCAAGTTTAAAACAGAATGACATTTATTAAAAGGCTTTGCCTAGTATTTATGCAGGTCTGACCCCCCAGATGGGGGGTTGAAAGAATCTTGTACATTAGATGGAGGGCCCATACCCTTGGACAGACTACAATAGAATCACATTAGTTTACTTAGGCAGATAACAACTTAAACACAAAACACATTTGGCTTTTCTTATCACCTAGGCGTCTGCTCTCTGAGGGTGATTAAACAATGGACTGTGTATCACTAACTTTAATGACAGTACACAATAGCTTCTTAAAGTTGAACACAGTTAACACCTTCAGTACTGACAGAAGGGTCTGTCACATCTACATAGAACACAATACAGCCTATAGACAACCTTTCTTACATTATAGTCCAGAAGTGGCTAGGTTTGCCACAATGTGTGTATTACTGTGTATCACTGTCTCACTGAGTGTATATGTGTGTATTACTGTGTATCACTGTCTCACTGAGTGTATATGTGTGTATTACTGTGTATCACTGTCTCACTGAGTGTATATGTGTGTATTACTGTGTATCACTGTCTCACTGAGTGTGTATGTGTGTATTACTATGTATCACTAGCTGTCTCACTGAGTGTATATGTGTGTATTACTGTGTATCACTGTCTCACTGAGTGTGTATGTGTGTATTACTGTGTATCACTAGCTGTCTCACTGAGTGTATATGTGTGTATTACTGTGTATCACTGTCTCACTGAGTGTATATGTGTGTATTACTGTGTATCACTGTCTCACTGAGTGTATATGTGTGTATTACTGTCTCACTGAGTGTATATGTGTGTATTACTGTGTATCACTGTCTCACTGAGTGTATATGTGTGTATTACTGTGTATCACTGTCTCACTGAGTGTATATGTGTGTATTACTGTGTATCACTGTCTCACTGAGTGTATATGTGTGTATTACTGTGTATCACTGTCTCACTGAGTGTATATGTGTGTATTACTGTGTATCACTGTCTCACTGAGTGTATATGTGTGTATTACTGTGTATCACTGTCTCACTGAGTGTATATGTGTGTATTACTGTGTATCACTGTCTCACTGAATGTATATGTGTGTATTACTGTGTATCACTGTCTCACTGAATGTATATGTGTGTATTACTGTGTATCACTGTCTCACTGAATGTATATGTGTGTATTACTGTGTATCACTGTCTCACTGAATGTATATGTGTGTATTACTGTCTCACTGAGTGTATATGTGTGTATTACTGTGTATCACTGTCTCACTGAGTGTATATGTGTGTATTACTGTGTATCACTGTCTCACTGAGTGTATATGTGTGTATTACTGTGTATCACTGTCTCACTGAGTGTATATGTGTGTATTACTGTGTATCACTGTCTCAGTGAGTGTATATGTGTGTATTACTGTGTATCACTGTCTCACTGAGTGTATATGTGTGTATTACTGTGTATCACTGTCTCACTGAGTGTATATGTGTGTATTACTGTGTATCACTGTCTCACTGAGTGTATATGTGTGTATTACTGTGTATCACTGTCTCACTGAGTGTATATGTGTGTATTACTGTGTATCACTGTCTCACTGAGTGTATATGTGTGTATTACTGTGTATCACTGTCTCACTGAGTGTATATGTGTGTATTACTGTGTATAACTGTCTCACTGAGTGTATATGTGTGTATTACTGTGTATCACTGTCTCACTGAGTGTATATGTGTGTATTACTGTGTATCACTGTCTCACTGAGTGTATATGTGTGTATTACTGTGTATCACTGTCTCACTGAGTGTATATGTGTGTATCACTGTCTCACTGTCTCACTGAGTGTATATGTGTGTATCACTGTCTCACTGAGTGTATATGTGTGTATTACTGTGTATCACTGTCTCACTGAGTGTATATGTGTGTATTACTGTGTATTACTGTCTCACTGAGTGTATATGTGTGTATTACTGTGTATCACTGTCTCACTGAGTGTATATGTGTGTATTACTGTGTATCACTGTCTCACTGAGTGTATATGTGTGTATTACTGTGTATCACTGTCTCACTGAGTGTATATGTGTGTATTACTGTGTATCACTGTCTCACTAAGTGTATATGTGTGTATTACTGTGTATCACTGTCTCACTGAGTGTATATGTGTGTATTACTGTGTATCACTGTCTCACTGAGTGTATATGTGTTTATTACTGTGTATCACTGTCTCACTGAGTGTATATGTGTGTATTACTGTGTATCACTGTCTCACTGAGTGTATATGTGTGTATTACTGTGTATCACTGTCTCACTGAGTGTATATGTGTGTATTACTGTGTATCACTGTCTCACTGAGTGTATATGTGTGTATTACTGTGTATCACTGTCTCACTGAGTGTATATGTGTGTATTACTGTGTATCACTAGCTGTCTCGCTGAGTGTATATGTGTGTATTACTGTGTATCACTGTCTCACTGAGTGTATATGTGTGTATTACTGTGTATTACTGTCTCACTGAGTGTATATGTGTGTATTACTGTGTATCACTGTCTCACTGAGTGTATATGTGTGGATTACTGTGTATCACTGTCTCACTGAGTGTATATGTGTGTATTACTGTGTATCACTGTCTCACTGAGTGTGTATATGTGTATTACTGTGTATCACTAGCTGTCTCACTGAGTGTATATGTGTGGATTACTGTGTATCACTGTCTCACTGAGTGTATATGTGTGTATTACTGTGTATCACTGTCTCACTGAGTGTATATGTGTGTATTACTGTGTATCACTGTCTCACTGAGTGTATATGTGTTTATTACTGTGTATCACTGTCTCACTGAGTGTATATGTGTGTATTACTGTGTATCACTGTCTCACTGAGTGTATATGTGTGTATTACTGTGTATCACTGTCTCACTGAGTGTATATGTGTGTATTACTGTGTATCACTGTTCACTGAGTGTATATGTGTGTATTACTGTGTATCACTGTCTCACTGAGTGTATATGTGTGTATTACTGTGTATCACTAGCTGTCTCGCTGAGTGTATATGTGTGTATTACTGTGTATCACTGTCTCACTGAGTGTATATGTGTGTATTACTGTGTATTACTGTCTCACTGAGTGTATATGTGTGTATTACTGTGTATCACTGTCTCACTGAGTGTATATGTGTGGATTACTGTGTATCACTGTCTCACTGAGTGTATATGTGTGTATTACTGCGTATCACTGTCTCACTGAGTGTGTATATGTGTATTACTGTGTATCACTAGCTGTCTCACTGAGTGTATATGTGTGGATTACTGTGTATCACTGTCTCACTGAGTCTATATGTGTGTATTACTGTGTATCACTGTCTCACTGAGTGTATATGTGTGTATTACTGTGTATCACTGTCTCACTGAGTGTATATGTGTGTATTACTGTGTATCACTGTCTCACTGAGTGTATATGTGTGTATTACTGTGTATCACTGTCTCACTGAGTGTATATGTGTGTATTACTGTGTATCACTGTCTCACTGAGTGTATATGTGTGTATTACTGTGTATCACTGTCTCACTGAGTGTATATGTGTGTATTACTGTTGTAACGGTACCAACCGGATACCAAGGGTTAACACCAGGGAACAATGTCCTGCATAGGGAATCAGCAATTCACAACCCAGCCAGTTTTCAGGTTTTAAACAGAATCACTTTTATTAAGGCTCATATGCCCAGTATTTATGCAGGTCTGACCCCCCCAGAAGGGGGGTTGAAAGAATGTTGTACATTGAATGGAGGGAACACGCCCTTTTACATGATACAATAGAATACCTTGCTCAAGCTGATAACAATTTAAACACAGACACACACTTGGCTTTCCTTATCATCTAGGGTCTGCTCTCTGAGGTTGATTAAACAATGGACTGTGTATCAATAACATTAATGACAGTGCACAATAGCTGAACACAGTTAACTCTTTCAGTGCTGACAGAAGGGTCTGTCACATCTACATAGCACAATATACAGTGTAACGGTACCAACCGGATACCAAGGGTCAACACCAGGGAACAATGTCCTGCATAGGGAATCAGCAGTTCACAACCCAGCCAGTTTTCAGGTTTAAACAGAATGAATTTTATTAAGGCTCACATGCCCAGTATTTATGCAGGTCTGACCCCCCCCAGAAGGGGGGTTGAAAGAATGTTGTACATTGAATGGAGGGAACACGCCCTTTTACATGATACAATAGAATACCTTGCTCAAGCTGATAACAATTTAAACACAGACACACACTTGGCTTTCCTTATCATCTAGGGTCTGCTCTCTGAGGTTGATTAAACAATGGACTGTGTATCAATAACATTAATGACAGTGCACAATAGCTGAGGCTAAAGCTGAACACAGTTAACTCTTTCAGTGCTGACAGAAGGGTCTGTCACATCTACATAGCACAATATACAGCCTATAGACAACCTTTCTTATGTTATAGTCCAGAAGTGGCTAGGTTTGCCACAATGCTCCCCCAGAACCAAGCCGGCATACACAGTCTGATCCCAACGGATCGGCTTGGGGATGTCCGGGGCAACAACTTTCGGCTCAAGTAAGCTACGGGGTGTTCTCCGCCATCTGCTCCAACTTGGCTCAGTACTGCCCCCACCCCAAACATGGAAGCGTCTCTTCCCGGAGGGACTGGGCTTGGGTAGTCACAGGGTTAACATCAGCGGGATCCATGGGAGCATAGGCAGAAACAAGGGGGGGCCAAGTCATTTCCAAGGAGAACATCAGCAGGTAAGTCCTTCTTGACCCCCACATTCACAAGTCTAGCGCCCACTCCCCAATCCAAATGTACCCTGGCAACAGGTAGGCGGAACACAGTGCCCCCTGCTACCCTCACAGCCACAGTGTCTCCAGTGTGCTGTTTCTCAGGCACCAAGTTCTCTTGAAGCAAGGTCATGGTAGCACCAGTATCCCGTAGACAACTGACCTCCTTCCCATTCACTTTAACCCGTTGCCGGTTATTCCGGTGGGCAGCTTGCACGGGGTCTGCTTCATGTAGGCTGCCCCAGCATTCTGGCGCCTCTACGTAGCGGGCCACAGGCTGAGGATTATGTGGGATTCCGCCAGCGGGTCTTCTCCAGGACTGTGCTTGATTCGCTGCGTTTAGGGGACACTCTGGTCTTTTGTGCCCTAGTTGCTTACATCCAAAGCACCGAATAGGTTGTGAGTAGCCCCGCGAATTGAACCGGGCTCTCTGAGGGTAGTTCGTGGCCGGAGGCCGTGTGGTATAGCGGTGCGCCGGGGGTTGGTAACTGGCAGCTGCTGGGGTGACTCGGGGTCTGTACTCCACTCTAGCAGTGGGCAATCGGTATACTGCTCCCCCTGCCCCTCGTACTGCCACGGATCCGCCAGTGGGTGCTGTATCCGGCACCAAATGGGGAGCTATCAGGGTTAAAGTAGCTCCCGAATCCCGAAGTCCCTGGACCGACATCACCTCATGCAGAATTCCCAGGGGTTCCTCGGCTTGGGTGCTCAACACCTCATGAGCGGCTGGCTCCGTTTGGTAATGGTGAGCAGCCGCCCTTGGGGCCAGGTTCTGTCTGACCTGGTTCCAAGCTTGTCTGCTCCGATTTTGGGTGCACTCACGTGCCATATGTCCCCACTGCTTGCAGGTGTGGCATTGTATATTAGCCCGTCCGTTGTTAGGCTGTAGTCCATGGTGCCTCCTGGCATCAAAATGCTGGTCTGCTAATCTGGCTGCTTCGGTTAAGGTGAGGGGTTTTCGATCTCTCACCCATTCTTGGGCTTCTGGGGACAAGCCGTTAAAGAATTGCTCCAACAGCATCAGTTGTCGCAATTCTTCCATGGTGGTAGCTTGGCTGGCCTGTATCCACCCCTGAGATGCTTGATCCAGCTTGTGGGCCCACTCTGCATGGGAATCTCTTTCTGGCTTGCGCAGGCCTCTAAACTTGCGCCGGTATGCCTCTGAGGTAATGGCATATCTTTCCAAGATCGCTCTCTTCACTTTAGCGTAATCCTTGCTGTCCTCCCTGGGTACAGCGCGATACGCTTCCGCTGCCCTACCGGCTAGCTTGCCTGCTTGCACCGGCACCCATACGGACTGCTCCAAATCATGTAACTCGCACAGTCTCTCAAAATCCTGTAAATACCCATCAATCTCATCCTTCTCCTCACAAAACATTTTAAATGCATGGTATGGGATTTTGGGTCTTACTGGGTTGCTGAGTGCGTCCAAAATGGATTCTGCTCGGGAGGATGCATTCCGCGGACTGTGTGCCATCACGTACTCCTGCACATCTGCCATTACCACGGATAGCATATCCCGTGGTACAGGTTGGGGTAAAAATTCCAGCCTGGTCCTCATTTCCCTCTGGTATAGGGTCTCCTCCATGGCTGCTGGAGGCGTAGCGCTGCGAGCTCTGTCTCCCTCCATCAGCTCAGCAATTAATATAGCCTTGGGTTTGCTGCTGCCTATCTTTCCCCTGGCTTCTAGCAGTTCCTTTTACGTTTGTCTCTTTAGCTTAGAATAATCCATCTCCATTCACTTCGGTCCCTGGTACTCCTTCCATCTTAGTCAGTATTGTAGTAATCCCCCTCTTCCTGAGGTTACTGGCTTGTGTAGTTGCTCTTCTGGGCGATAAGGTTCATTCCGTCGCTTGCCATCAATTGTAACGGTACCAACCGGATACCAAGGGTCAACACCAGGGAACAATGTCCTGCATAGGGAATCAGCAGTTCACAACCCAGCCAGTTTTCAGGTTTAAACAGAATGAATTTTATTAAGGCTCACATGCCCAGTATTTATGCAGGTCTGACCCCCCCCAGAAGGGGGGTTGAAAGAATGTTGTACATTGAATGGAGGGAACACGCCCTTTTACATGATACAATAGAATACCTTGCTCAAGCTGATAACAATTTAAACACAGACACACACTTGGCTTTCCTTATCATCTAGGGTCTGCTCTCTGAGGTTGATTAAACAATGGACTGTGTATCAATAACATTAATGACAGTGCACAATAGCTGAGGCTAAAGCTGAACACAGTTAACTCTTTCAGTGCTGACAGAAGGGTCTGTCACATCTACATAGCACAATATACAGCCTATAGACAACCTTTCTTATGTTATAGTCCAGAAGTGGCTAGGTTTGCCACAGTATATGTGTGTATTACTGTGTATCACTGTCTCACTGAGTGTATATGTGTGTATTGCTGTCTCACTGAGTGTATATGTGTGTATTACTGTGTATCACTGTCTCACTGAGTGTATATGTGTGTATTACTGTGTATCACTGTCTCACTGAGTGTATATGTGTGTATTACTGTGTATCACTGTCTCACTGAGTGTATATGTGTGTATTACTGTGTATCACTGTCTCACTGAGTGTATATATGTGTATTACTGTGTATCACTGTCTCACTGAGTGTATATGTGTGTATTACTGTGTATCACTGTCTCACTGAGTGTATGTGTGTGTATTACTGTGTATCACTGTCTCACTGAGTGTATATGTGTGTATTACTGTGTATCACTGTCTCACTGAGTGTATATGTGTGTATTACTGTGTATCACTGTCTCACTGAGTGTATATGTGTGTATTACTGTGTATCACTGTCTCACTGAGTGTATATATGTGTATTACTGTGTATCACTGTCTCACTGAGTGTATATGTGTGTATTACTGTGTATCACTGTCTCACTGAGTGTATGTGTGTGTATTACTGTGTATCACTGTCTCACTGAGTGTATATGTGTGTATTACTGTGTATCACTGTCTCACTGAGTGTATATATGTGTATTACTGTGTATCACTGTCTCACTGAGTGTATATGTGTGTATTACTGTGTATCACTGTCTCATTGAGTGTATATGTGTGTATTACTGTGTATCACTGTCTCACTGAGTGTATATGTGTGTATTACTGTGTATCACTGTCTCACTGAGTGTATGTGTGTGTATTACTGTGTATCACTGTCTCACTGAGTGTATATATGTGTGTATTACTGTGTATCACTGTCTCACTGAGTGTATATATGTGTGTATTACTGTGTATCACTGTCTCACTGAGTGTATATGTGTGTATTACTGTGTATCACTGTCTCACTGAGTGTATATATGTGTGTATTACTGTGTATCACTGTCTCACTGAGTGTATATGTGTGTATTACTGTGTATCACTGTCTCACTGAGTGTATATGTGTGTATTACTGTGTATCACTGTCTCACTGAGTTTATATGTGTGTATTACTGTGTATCACTGTCTCACTGAGTGTATATGTGTGTATTACTGTGTATCACTAGCTGTCTCACTGAGTGTATATGTGTGTATTACTGTGTATCACTGTCTCACTGAGTGTATATGTGTGTATTACTGTGTATCACTGTCTCACTGAGTGTATATGTGTGTATTACTGTGTATCACTGTCTCACTGAGTGTATATGTGTGTATTACTGTGTATCACTGTCTCACTGAGTGTATATGTGTGTATTACTGTGTATCACTGTCTCACTGAGTGTATATGTGTGTATTACTGTGTATCACTGTCTCACTGAGTGTATATGTGTGTATTACTGTGTATCACTAGCTGTCTCACTGAGTGTATATGTGTGTATTACTGTGTATTACTGTCTCACTGAGTGTATATGTGTGTATTACTGTGTATCACTGTCTCACTGAGTTTATATGTGTGTATTACTGTGTATTACTGTCTCACTGAGTGTATATGTGTGTATTACTGTGTATCACTGTCTCACTGAGTGTATATGTGTGTATTACTGTGTATCACTGTCTCACTGAGTGTATATGTGTGTATTACTGTGTATCACTGTCTCACTGAGTGTATATGTGTGTATTACTGTGTATCACTGTCTCACTGAGTGTATATGTGTGTATTACTGTGTATCACTGTCTCACTGAGTGTATATGTGTGTATTACTGTGCATCACTGTCTCACTGAGTGTATATGTGTGTATTACTGGTATATGTGTGTATTACTGTGTATCACTGTCTCACTGAGTGTATATGTGTGTATTACTGTGTATCACTTGCTGTCTCACTGAGTGTATATGTGTGTATTACTGTGTATCACTGTCTCACTGAGTGTATATGTGTGTATTACTGTGTATCACTGTATCACTGAGTGTATATGTGTGTATTACTGTGTATCACTGTCTCACTGAGTGTATATGTGTGTATTACTGTGTATCACTGTCTCACTGAGTGTATATGTGTGTATTACTGTGTATCACTGTCTCACTGAGTGTATATGTGTGTATTACTGTGTATCACTGTCTCACTGAGTGTATATGTGTGTATTACTGTGTATCACTAGCTGTCTCACTGAGTGTATTACTGTGTATCACTGTCTCACTGAGTGTATTACTGTGTATCACTAGCTGTCTCACTGAGTGTATATGTGGCACTCTGCAGTCTGCACACAGCCCCTGCCCGCCCCCTTCTGTCTCTTTCATTCCTTGTTTTCTTTGAATCCTTAGGGACTGAAAGTGGAAAAGTGAGAAACAGACAGGGATTGATCAGAGAGACAGAGGGAGAAAGCGCACAGGACAGAGGAGAGAGCAGAGGATAAAGAGACAGAGGGGAAGATAAGAGGCAGATAAATCAGAATTATATTAAACTATGATAAAGTATTGAGAAACAGACTCAGATTAAAGCGACAGACAGACGAACAGACGGAAGAAAGTTCAACCCAGATCACTAAAGGTAAGTGATAAACACAAAAGTTTTTATGTTTATGTGCACGTGTGTATTTATGTGTCTGTGTGTGCTGCTCTGTGTATTTGTGTGTGTGTGTGCAGCTCTGTATATTTATGTGTGTGTGTGCAGCTCTGTATATTTATGTGTGTGTGTGTGCAGCTATGTGTATTTATGTGTGTGTGTGTGTGTGTGCAGCTCTGTATATTTATGTGTGTGTGTGTGCAGCTATGTGTATTTATGTGTGTGTGTGTGTGTGTGTGCGTGCAGCTCTGTGTATTTATGTGTGTGTGTGTGTGCAGCTCTGTGTATTTGTGTGTGTGTGTGCGTGTGCAGCTCTGTGTATTTATGTGTGTGTGTGTGTGTGTGTGCGTGCAGCTCTGTATATTTATGTGTGTGTGTGTGTGCAGCTCTGTATATTTATGTGTGTGTGTGTGCAGCTATGTGTATTTATGTGTGTGTGTGTGTGTGTGTGCGTGCAGCTCTGTGTATTTATGTGTGTGTGTGTGTGCAGCTCTGTGTATTTGTGTGTGTGTGTGCGTGTGCAGCTCTGTGTATTTATGTGTGTGTGTGTGTGTGTGTGCGTGCAGCTCTGTATATTTATGTGTGTGTGTGTGTGCAGCTCTGTATATTTATGTGTGTGTGTGCAGCTCTGTATATTTATGTGTGTGTGTGCAGCTCTGTATATTTATGTGTGTGTGTGCAGCTCTGTATATTTATGTGTGTGTGTGTGCAGCTATGTGTATTTATGTGTGTGTGTGTGTGTGTGTGTGTGCGTGCAGCTCTGTGTATTTATGTGTGTGTGCAGCTCTGTGTATTTATGTGTGTGTGTCTGTGTGTGCAGCTATGTGTATTTATGTGTGTGTGTGTGTGCGCAGCTCTGTGTATTTATGTGTGTGTGTCTGTGTGTGTGTGCAGCTATGTGTATTTATGTGTGTGTGTGTGTGCGCAGCTCTGTGTATTTGTGTGTGTGTGTGTGCGCGCAGCTCTGTATATTTATGTGTGTGTGTGTGTGCAGCTCTGTATATTTATGTGTGTGTGTGCAGCTCTGTATATTTATGTGTGTGTGTGCAGCTCTGTATATTTATGTGTGTGTGTGCAGCTCTGTATATTTATGTGTGTGTGTGCAGCTATGTGTATTTATGTGTGTGTGTGTGCAGCTATGTGTATTTATGTGTGTGTGTGTGTGTGTGCAGCTCTGTGTATTTATGTGTGTGTGCAGCTCTGTGTATTTATGTGTGTGTGTCTGTGTGTGCAGCTATGTGTATTTATGTGTGTGTGTGTGTGCGCAGCTCTGTGTATTTATGTGTGTGTGTCTGTGTGTGTGTGCAGCTATGTGTATTTATGTGTGTGTGTGTGTGCGCAGCTCTGTGTATTTGTGTGTGTGTGTGTGTGTGCGCGCAGCTCTGTATATTTATGTGTGTGTGTGTGTGTGTGTGCAGCTCTGTGTATTTATGTGTGTGTGTGTGTGTGCAGCTCTGTGTATTTATGTGTGTGTGTGTGTGTGTGTGTGCAGGTCTGTGTATTTGTGTGTGTGTGTGTGTGCAGCTCTGTGTATTTATGTGTGTGTGTGTGTGTAGCTCTGTGTATTTATGTGTGTGTGTGTGTGCAGCTCTGTGTTTTTGTGTGTGTGTGTGTGTGTGTGTGCGCGCGCAGCTCTGTGTATTTATGTGTGTGTGTGTGTGCAGCTCTGTGTATTTATATGTGTGTGTGTGTGTGTGTGTGTGCAGCTCTGTGTATTTGTGTGTGTGTGTGTGTGTGTGCAGCTCTGTGTATTTATGTGTGTGTGTCTGTGTGCAGCTCTGTGTATTTATGTGTGTGTGTGCGCGCAGCTCTGTGTATTTATGTGTGTGTGTGTGTGTGCAGCTCTGTGTATTTATGTGTGTGTGTGTGTGTGTGCAGCTCTGTGTATTTATGTATGTGCAGCTATGTGTCTTTATGTTTGTGTGTGTGCAGCTCTGTGTATTTATGTGTGTGTGTGCAGCTCTGTGTATTTGTGTGTGTGTGTGTAGCTCTGTGTATTTGTGTGTGTGTGTGTAGCTCTGTGTATTTATATGTGTGTGTGTGTGCAGCTCTGTGTATTTATGTGTGTGTGTGTGCAGCTCTGTGTATTTATGTGTGTGTATGTGTGTAGCTCTGTAAATTTATGTGTGTGTGTGCAGCTCTGTGTATTTATGTGTGTGTATGTGTGTGTGTGTGCAGCTATGTGTATTTATGTGTGTGTGTGTGTGTGTGCAGCTCTGTGTATTTATGTGTGTGTGTGTGCAGCTATGTGTATTTATGTGTGTGTGCAGCTCTGTGTATTTATGTGTGTGTGTGTGTGTGCGCAGCTCTGTGTATGTATGTGTGTGTGCAGCTCTGTGTATTTATGTGTGTGTGTGTGCAGATCTGTGTATTTATGTGTGTGTGTGCAGCTCTGTGTATTTATGTGTGTGTGTGTGCAGCTCTGTGTATTTATGTGTGTGTGTGTGTGTGTGTGTGCAGCTCTGTGTATTTATGTGTGTGTGTGTGTGTGTGCAGCTCTGTGTATTTATGTGTGTGTGTGTGCAGCTCTGTGTATTTATGTGTGTGGGTGTGTGGGTGTGTGTGCAGCTCTGTGTATTTATGTGTGTGTGTGTGCAGCTCTGTGTATTTATGTGTGTGTGTGTGTGTGTGTGTGCAGCTCTGTGTATTTATGTGTGTGTGTGTGTGTGTGCAGCTCTGTGTATTTATGTGTGTGTGTGTGTGCAGCTCTGTGTATTTATGTGTGTGTGTGTGTGTGTGCAGCTCTGTGTATTTATGTGTGTGTGTGTGTGTGTGCAGCTCTGTGTATTTATGTGTGTGTGTGTGTGTGTGCAGCTCTGTGTATTTGTGTGTGTGTGCAGCTCTGTGTATTTGTGTGTGTGTGCAGCTCTGTGTATTTATGTGTGTGTGTGTGTGCAGCTCTGTGTATTTATATGTGTGTGTGTGTGTGTGTGTGTGCAGCTCTGTGTATTTGTGTGTGTGTGTGTGTGCAGCTCTGTGTATTTATGTGTGTGTGTCTGTGTGCAGCTCTGTGTATTTATGTGTGTGTGTGCGCGCAGCTCTGTGTATTTATGTGTGTGTGTGTGTGTGCAGCTCTGTGTATTTATGTGTGTGTGTGTGTGTGTGCAGCTCTGTGTATTTATGTATGTGCAGCTATGTGTCTTTATGTTTGTGTGTGTGCAGCTCTGTGTATTTATGTGTGTGTGTGCAGCTCTGTGTATTTGTGTGTGTGTGTGTGTGCAGCTCTGTGTATTTATATGTGTGTGTGTGTGCAGCTCTGTGTATTTATGTGTGTGTGTGTGCAGCTCTGTGTATTTATGTGTGTGTATGTGTGTAGCTCTGTAAATTTATGTGTGTGTGTGCAGCTCTGTGTATTTATGTGTGTGTATGTGTGTGTGCGTGCAGCTATGTGTATTTATGTGTGTGTGTGTGCAGCTCTGTGTATTTGTGTGTGTGTGTGTGTGCAGCTCTGTGTATTTGTGTGCGTGTGCAGCTCTGTGTATTTGTGTGCGTGTGCAGCTCTGTGTATTTGTGTGTGTGTGTGTGTGTGTGCAGCTATGTGTATTTATGTGTGTGTGTGTGCAGCTCTGTGTATTTATGTGTGTGTATGTGTGTGTGTGTGCAGCTCTGTGTATTTATGTGTGTGTATGTGTGTGTGTGTGCAGCTATGTGTATTTATGTGTGTGTGTGTGTGTGTGTGTGTGCAGCTCTGTGTATTTATGTGTGTGTGTGTGTGCAGCTATGTGTATTTATGTGTGTGTGTGTGTGCAGCTCTGTGTATTTATGTGTGTGTGCAGCTCTGTGTATTTATGTGTGTGTGTGTGTGTGTGCAGCTCTGTGTATTTATGTGTGTGTGTGTGTGTGTGTGTGCGCGCAGCTCTGTGTATGTATGTGTGTGTGCAGCTCTGTGTATTTATGTGTGTGTGTGTGTGTGCAGATCTGTGTATTTATGTGTGTGTGTGCAGCTCTGTGTATTTATGTGTGTGTGTGTGTGTGTTTGCAGCTCTGTGTATTTATGTGTGTGTGTGTGTGTGTGCAGCTCTGTGTATTTGTGTGTGTGTGTGTGCAGCTCTGTGTATTTGTGTGCGTGTGCAGCTCTGTGTATTTGTGTGTGTGTATTTATGTGTGTGTGTGCAGCTATGTGTATTTATGTGTGTGTGTGTGCAGCTCTGTGTATTTATGTGTGTGTGTGTGTGTGTGCAGCTCTGTGTATTTATGTGTGTGTGTGTGTGTGCAGCTCTGTGTATTTATGTGTGTGTGTGTGTGTGTGTGTGTGTGCAGCTCTGTGTATTTATGTGTGTGTGTGTGCAGCTCTGTGTATTTATGTGTGTGTGTGTGCAGCTCTGTGTATTTATGTGTGTGTGTGTGTGTGTGTGTGTGTGTGTGCAGCTCTGTGTATTTATGTGTGTGTGTGTGCAGCTCTGTGTATTTATGTGTGTGTGTGTGTGTGTGTGCAGCTATGTGTATTTATGTGTGTGTGCAGCTATGTGTATTTATGTGTGTGTGTGTGTGCAGCTATGTGTATTTATGTGTGTGTGTGTGCAGCTATGTGTATTTATGTGTGTGTGTGTGTGTGTGCAGCTATGTGTATTTATGTGTGTGTGTGTGTGTGTGTGTGTGTGCAGCTCTGTGTATTTATGTGTGTGTGTGTGTGTGTGTGCAGCTCTGTGTATTTATGTGTGTGTGTGTGTGCAGCTATGTGTATTTATGTGTGTGTGTGTGTGCAGCTATGTGTATTTATGTGTGTGTGTGTGTGTGTGTGTGTGTGTGCAGCTCTGTGTATTTATGTGTGTGTGTGTGTGTGTGTGTGCAGCTCTGTGTATTTGTGTGTGTGCAGCTCTGTGTATTTATGTGTGTGTGTGTGCAGCTCTGTGTATTTATGTGTGTGTGTGTGTGTGTGTGTGTGCAGCTCTGTGTATTTATGTGTGTGTGTGTGTGTGTGTGCAGCTCTGTGTATTTATGTGTGTGTGTGTGTGCAGCTCTGTGTATTTATGTGTGTGTGTGTGCAGCTATGTGTATTTATGTGTGTGTGTGTGTGTGCAGCTCTGTGTATTTATGTGTGTGGGTGTGTGGGTGTGTGTGCAGCTATGTGTATTTATGTGTGTGTGTGTGTGTGTGTGCAGCTCTGTGTATTTATGTGTGTGTGTGTGTGTGTGTGCAGCTCTGTGTATTTATGTGTGTGTGTGTGTGCAGCTCTGTGTATTTATGTGTGTGTGTGTGTGTGTGTGCAGCTCTGTGTATTTATGTGTGTGTGTGTGTGTGCAGCTCTGTGTATTTATGTGTGTGTGTGTGTGTGTGTGCAGCTCTGTGTATTTATGTGTGTGTGTGTGTGCAGCTCTGTGTATTTATGTGTGTGTGTGTGTGTGTGTGTGTGCAGCTCTGTGTATTTGTGTGTGTGTGCAGCTCTGTGTATTTGTGTGTGTGTGCAGCTCTGTGTATTTATGTGTGTGTGTGTGCAGCTCTGTGTATTTATGTGTGTGTGTGTGTGTGTGTGTGCAGCTCTGTGTGTTTGTGTGTGTGTGTGTGTGTGTGTGTGTGCAGCTATGTGTATTTATGTGTGTGTGCAGCTCTGTGTATTTATGTGTGTGTGTGTGTATGTGCAGCTCTGTGTATTTATGTGTGTGTGTGTGTGTGTGCGCAGCTCTGTTTATTTATGTGTGTGTGTGTGTGTGTGTGTGCAGCTCTGTGTATTTGTGTGTGTGCAGCTCTGTGTATTTATGTGTGTGTTTGTGTGCAGCTCTGTATTTGTGTGTGTGTTTGCAGCTCTGTGTATTTATGTGTGTGTGTGTGTGTGTGTGTGCAGCTCTGTGTATTTATGTGTGTGTGTGTGTGTGTGTGCAGCTCTGTGTATTTATGTGTGTGTGTGTGTGCAGCTCTGTGTATTTATGTGTGTGTGTGTGTGTGTGTGCAGCTCTGTGTATTTGTGTGTGTGTGTGTGTGTGTTTGCAGCTCTGTGTATTTATGTGTGTGTGTGTGTGCAGCTCTGTGTATTTATGTGTGTGTGTGTGCAGCTCTGTGTATTTGTTGTGTGTGTGTGTGTGTGCAGCTCTGTGTATTTTTTTTGTGTGTGTGTGTGTGTGTGCAGCTCTGTGTATTTGTGTGTGTGTGTGTGTGTGTGCAGCTTTGTGTATTTATGTGTGTGTGTGTGTGTGTGTGTGCAGCTCTGTGTATTTGTGTGTGTGTGTGCAGCTCTGTGTATTTATGTGTCTCTGTGTGTGTGTGTGTGTGTGTGCAGCTCTGTGTATTTGTGTGTGTGTGTGCAGCTCTGTGTATTTATGTGTCTCTGTGTGTGTGTGTGTGTGTGTGTGCAGCTCTGTGTATTTATGTGTGTGTGTGTGCAGCTCTGTGTATTTATGTGTGTGTCTGTGTGTGTGTGTGTGTGTGCAGCTCTGTGTATTTATGTGTGTGTGTGTGTGTGTGTGCAGCTCTGTGTATTTATGTGTGTGTGTGTGTGTGTGCAGCTCTGTGTATTTATGTGTGTGTGTGTGTGTGCAGCTCTGTGTATTTATGTGTGTGTGTGTGTGTGTGTGTGTGTGCAGCTCTGTGTATTTATGTGTGTGTGTGTGTCTGTGTGTGTGTGTGTGTGTGTGTGCAGCTCTGTGTATTTATGTGTGTGTGTGTGTGTGTGTGTGTGCAGCTCTGTGTATTTATTGTGTGTGTGTGTGCAGCTCTGTATTTGTGTGTGTGTGCGTGCAGCTCTGTGTATTTGTGTGTGTGTGTGTGTGTGCAGCTCTGTGTATTTATGTGTGTGTGTGTGCAGCTCTGTGTATTTATGTGTGTGTGTGTGTGTGTGTGTGTGTGTGTGTGTGTGTGTGCAGCTCTGTGTATTTATGTGTGTCTGCGTGCAGGTATATAGAACTATATCATTAGACATTACTTGTTACTTGGTATATCCTGCGGCATTAATACCTCGTGCTGTCACATGTTACAGGGTCATGCACGTATATAATAGGTGCTGGGGGTTAAGTCTGTACACAGGTATATAGCACTATATCACTAGACATTACTTGTTACATGGTATATCCTGCAGCATTAATACCTCGTGCTGTCACATGTTACAGGGTCATGCACATATATAATAGGTGCTGGGGGTTAAGTCTGTACACAGGTATATAGCACTATATCACTAGACATTACTTGTTACATGGTATATCCTGCGGCATTAATACCTCGTGCTGTCACATGTTACAGGGTCATGCACGTATATAATAGGTGCTGGGGGTTAAGTCTGTACACAGGTATATAGCACTATATCACTAGACATTACTTGTTACATGGTATATCCTGCGGCATTAATACCTCGTGCTGTCACATGTTACAGGGTCATGCACATATATAATAGGTGCTGGGGGTTAAGTCTGTACACAGGTATATAGCACTATATCACTAGACATTACTTGTTACATGGTATATCCTGCAGCATTAATACCTCGTGCTGTCACATGTTACAGGGTCATGCACGTATATAATAGGTGCTGGGGGTTAAGTCTGTACACAGGTATATAGCACTATATCACTAGACATTACTTGTTACATGGTATATCCTGCAGCATTAATACCTCGTGCTGTCACATGTTACAGGGTCATGCACGTATATAATAGGTGCTGGGGGTTAAGTCTGTACACAGGTATATAGCACTATATCACTAGACATTACTTGTTACATGGTATATCCTGCGGCATTAATACCTCGTGCTGTCACATGTTACAGGGTCATGCACGTATATAATAGGCGCTGGGGGTTAAGTCTGTACACAGGTATATAGCACTATATCACTAGACATTACTTGTTACATGGTATATCCTGCAGCATTAATACCTCGTGCTGTCACATGTTACAGGGTCATGCACGTATATTTATGTGTGTGTGTGTGTGTGTGTGTGTGTGTGCAGCTCTGTGTATTTATGTGTGTGTGTGTGTGTGTGTGTGCAGCTCTGTGTATTTATTGTGTGTGTGTGTGCAGCTCTGTATTTGTGTGTGTGCGTGCAGCTCTGTGTATTTGTGTGTGTGTGTGTGTGTGTGTGTGCAGCTCTGTGTATTTATGTGTGTGTGTGTGCAGCTCTGTGTATTTATGTGTGTGTGTGTGTGTGTGTGTGTGCAGCTCTGTGTATTTATGTGTGTCTGCGTGCAGGTATATAGAACTATATCATTAGACATTACTTGTTACTTGGTATATCCTGCGGCATTAATACCTCGTGCTGTCACATGTTACAGGGTCATGCACATATATAATAGGTGCTGGGGGTTAAGTCTGTACACAGGTATATAGCACTATATCACTAGACATTACTTGTTACATGGTATATCCTGCGGCATTAATACCTCGTGCTGTCACATGTTACAGGGTCATGCATGTATATAATAGGTGCTGGGGGTTAAGTCTGTACACAGGTATATAGCACTATATCACTAGACATTACTTGTTGCATGGTATATCCTGCGGCATTAATACCTTGTGCTGTCACATGTTACAGGGTCATGCACATATATAATAGGTGCTGGGGGTTAAGTCTGTACACAGGTATATAGCACTATATCACTAGACATTACTTGTTACATGGTATATCCTGCGGCATTAATACCTCGTGCTGTCACATGTTACAGGGTCATGCACATATATAATAGGTGCTGGGGGTTAAGTCTGTACACAGGTATATAGCACTATATCACTAGACATTACTTGTTACATGGTATATCCTGCGGCATTAATACCTCGTGCTGTCACATGTTACAGGGTCATGCACATATATAATAGGTGCTGGGGGTTAAGTCTGTACACAGGTATATAGCACTATATCACTAGACATTACTTGTTACATGGTATATCCTGCAGCATTAATACCTCGTGCTGTCACATGCTACAGGGTCATGCACATATATAATAGGTGCTGGGGGTTAAGTCTGTACACAGGTATATAGCACTATATCACTAGACATTACTTGTTACATGGTATATCCTGCGGCATTAATACCTCGTGCTGTCACATGTTACAGGGTCATGCACATATATAATAGGTGCTGGGGGTTAAGTCTGTACACAGGTATATAGCACTATATCACTAGACATTACTTGTTACATGGTATATCCTGCGGCATTAATACCTCGTGCTGTCACATGTTACAGGGTCATGCACGTATATAATAGGTGCTGGGGGTTAAGTCTGTACACAGGTATATAGCACTATATCACTAGACATTACTTGTTACATGGTATATCCTGCGGCATTAATACCTCGTGCTGTCACATGTTACAGGGTCATGCACATATATAATAGGTGCTGGGGGTTAAGTCTGTACACAGGTATATAGCACTATATCACTAGACATTACTTGTTACATGGTATATCCTGCGGCATTAATACCTCGTGCTGTCACATGTTACAGGGTCATGCACATATATAATAGGTGCTGGGGGTTAAGTCTGTACACAGGTATATAGCACTATATCACTAGACATTACTTGTTACATGGTATATCCTGCAGCATTAATACCTCGTGCTGTCACATGTTACAGGGTCATGCACGTATATAATAGGTGCTGGGGGTTAAGTCTGTACACAGGTATATAGCACTATATCACTAGACATTACTTGTTACATGGTATATCCTGCAGCATTAATACCTCGTGCTGTCACATGTTACAGGGTCATGCACATATATAATAGGTGCTGGGGGTTAAGTCTGTACACAGGTATATAGCACTATATCACTAGACATTACTTGTTACATGGTATATCCTGCGGCATTAATACCTCGTGCTGTCACATGTTACAGGGTCATGCACATATATAATAGGTGCTGGGGGTTAAGTCTGTACACAGGTATATAGCACTATATCACTAGACATTACTTGTTACATGGTATATCCTGCAGCATTAATACCTCGTGCTGTCACATGTTACAGGGTCATGCACGTATATAATAGGTGCTGGGGGTTAAGTCTGTACACAGGTATATAGCACTATATCACTAGACATTACTTGTTACATGGTATATCCTGCAGCATTAATACCTCGTGCTGTCACATGTTACAGGGTCATGCACGTATATAATAGGTGCTGGGGGTTAAGTCTGTACACAGGTATATAGCACTATATCACTAGACATTACTTGTTACATGGTATATCCTGCGGCATTAATACCTCGTGCTGTCACATGTTACAGGGTCATGCACGTATATAATAGGCGCTGGGGGTTAAGTCTGTACACAGGTATATAGCACTATATCACTAGACATTACTTGTTGCATGGTATATCCTGCGGCATTAATACCTCGTGCTGTCACATGTTACAGGGTCATGCACGTATATAATAGGTGCTGGGGGTTAAGTCTGTACACAGGTATATAGCACTATATCACTAGACATTACTTGTTACATGGTATATCCTGCGGCATTAATACCTCGTGCTGTCACATGTTACAGGGTCATGCACGTATATAATAGGTGCTGGGGGTTAAGTCTGTACACAGGTATATAGCACTATATCACTAGACATTACTTGTTACATGGTATATCCTGCAGCATTAATACCTCGTGCTGTCACATGTTACAGGGTCATGCACATATATAATAGGTGCTGGGGGTTAAGTCTGTACACAGGTATATAGCACTATATCACTAGACATTACTTGTTACATGGTATATCCTGCGGCATTAATACCTCGTGCTGTCACATGTTACAGGGTCATGCACGTATATAATAGGTGCTGGGGGTTAAGTCTGTACACAGGTATATAGCACTATATCACTAGACATTACTTGTTACATGGTATATCCTGCGGCATTAATACCTCGTGCTGTCACATGTTACAGGGTCATGCACGTATATAATAGGTGCTGGGGGTTAAGTCTGTACACAGGTATATAGCACTATATCACTAGACATTACTTGTTACATGGTATATCCTGCGGCATTAATACCTTGTGCTGTCACATGTTACAGGGTCATGCATGTATATAATAGGTGCTGGGGGTTAAGTCTGTACACAGGTATATAGCACTATATCACTAGACATTACTTGTTACATGGTATATCCTGCGGCATTAATACCTTGTGCTGTCACATGTTACAGGGTCATGCACGTATATAATAGGTGCTGGGGGTTAAGTCTGTACACAGGTATATAGCACTATATCACTAGACATTACTTGTTACATGGTATATCCTGCGGCATTAATACCTCGTGCTGTCACATGTTACAGGGTCATGCACGTATATAATAGGTGCTGGGGGTTAAGTCTGTACACAGGTATATAGCACTATATCACTAGACATTACTTGTTACATGGTATATCCTGCGGCATTAATACCTCGTGCTGTCACATGTTACAGGGTCATGCACGTATATAATAGGTGCTGGGGGTTAAGTCTGTACACAGGTATATAGCACTATATCACTAGACATTACTTGTTACATGGTATATCCTGCGGCATTAATACCTTGTGCTGTCACATGTTACAGGGTCATGCACGTATATAATAGTACTTGTGCAACTCTATAGTAAGTACCTTCTCTCTGTCCCCAGGTGTACGGCCATGTTGGATATTTCAGCCAGAGTGTGTGTCCTGTGGATCCTGAGTGTACTGTATTCCGGATGGGCCCTAGAGAGCACCACCACACAAAGCCCCGCTCAGGACAGTGGCCTCAAGTTCCGTCTCTCAGGTTACCCGCGTAAACATAATGAGGGGCGGATAGAAGTATTTTACAACCAGGAATGGGGAACCATCTGTGATGACGACTTTACCATAGAAAATGCCCATGTCCTCTGTCGTCACCTCGGTTTCACTGCCGCAACTGGATGGACACACAGCGCCAAGTATGGGAAAGGCATAGGTACGTCATGATAAGGATTCTGTGGTACCCTCAGGGCATCACTTGTAATGGTCAGAGGGCAGGTTATACACAGCACCAAGTATGGCAAAGGCATAGCCACGTCATGATAAGGATTCTGTGGTACCCTCAGGGCATCACTTGTAATGGTCAGAGGGCAGGTTATACACAGCGCCAAGTATAGGAAAGGCATAGGTACGTCATGATAACAATTCTGTGGTACCCTCAGGGCATCACTTGTAATGGTCAGAGGGCAGGTTATATACAGCGCCAAGTATGGGAAAGGCATAGGTACGTAATGATAACGATTCTGTGGTACCCTCAGGGCATCACTTGTAATGGTCAGAGGGCAGGTTATATACAGCGCCAAGTATGGGAAAGGCATAGGTACGTCATGATAACGATTCTGTGGTACCCTCAGGGCATCACTTGTAATGGTCAGAGGGCAGGTTATACACAGCATTAAGTATGGGAAAGGCATAGGTACGTCATGATGACGATTCTGTGGTACCCTCAGGGCATCACTTGTAATGGTCAGAGGGCAGGTTATACACAGCATCAAGTATAGGAAAGGCATAGGTACGTCATGATGACGATTCTGTGGTACCCTCAGGGCATCATCTGTAATGGTCAGAGAGCAGGTTATACACAGCACCAAGTAGGAGAAAGGCATAGGTACGTCATGATAACGATTCTGTGGTACCCTCAGGGCATCATCTGTAAAGGTCAGAGGGCAGGTTATACACAGCACCAAGTATGGGAAAGGCATAGGAACGTCATGATAACGATTCTGTTGTACCCTCAGGGCATCATCTGTAATGGTCAGAGGGCAGGTTATACAGAGCACCAAGTATAGGAAAGGCATAGGTACGTAATGATAACGATTCTGTGGTACCCTCAGGGCATCACTTGTAATGGTCAGAGGGCAGGTTATACACAGCACCAAGTATGGGAAAGGCATAGGTACGTCATGATAACGATTCTGTGGTACCCTCAGGGCATCATCTGTAATGGTCAGAGGGCAGGTTATACACAGCACCAAGTATGGGAAAGGCATATGTACGTCATGATAACGATTCTGTGGTACCCTCAGGGCATCATCTGTAATGGTCAGAGGGCAGGTTATACACAGCACCAAGTATGGGAAAGGCATAGGTACGTCATGATAACGATTCTGTGGTACCCTCAGGGCATCACTTGTAATGGTCAGAGGGCAGGTTATACACAGCACCAAGTATGGGAAAGGCATAGGCACGTCATGATGACGATTCTGTGGTACCCTCAGGGCATCATCTGTAATGGTCAGAGGGCAGGTTATACACAGCGCCAAGTATGGGAAAGGCATAGGCACGTCATGATGACGATTCTGTGGTACCCTCAGGGCATCATCTGTAATGGTCAGAGGGCAGGTTATACACAGCACCAAGTATGGGAAAGGCATAGGTAGGTAATAATAACGATTCTGTGGTACCCTCAGGGCATCACTTGTAATGGTCAGAGGGCAGGTTATACACAGCACCAAGTATGGGAAAGGCATATGTACGTCATGATAACGATTCTGTGGTTCCCTCAGGGCATCATCTGTAATGGTCAGAGGGCAGGTTATACACAGCACCAAGTATGGGAAAGGCATAGGTACGTAATGATAACGATTCTGTGGTACCCTCAGGGCATCACTTGTAATGGACAGAGGGCAGGTTATACACAGCACCAAGTATGGCAAAGGCATAGGTACATAATGATAACGATTCTGTGGTACCCTCAGGGCATCACTTGTAATGGACAGAGGGCAGGTTATACACAGCACCAAGTATGGCAAAGGCATAGGTACGTAATGATAACGATTCTGTGGTACCCTCAGGGCATCACTTGTAATGGACAGAGAGCAGGCTATACACAGCACCAAGTATGGGAAAGGCATAGGTACGTCATGATGACGATTCTGTGGTACCCTCAGGGCATCATCTGTAATGGTCAGAGGGCAGGTTATACACAGCACCAAGTATGGGAAAGGCATAGGTACGTCATGATAACGATTCTGTTGTACCCTCAGGGCATCATCTGTAATGGTCAGAGGGCAGGTTATACACAGCACCAAGTATGGGAAAGGCATAGGTACCTAATGATAACGATTCTGTGGTACCCTCAGGGCATCATCTGTAATGGTCAGAGGGCAGGTTATACACAGCACCAAGTATGGCAAAGGCATAGGTACGTAATGATAACGATTGTGTGGTACCCTCAGGGCATCACTTGTAATGGTCAGAGGGCAGGTTATACACAGCACCAAGCATGGCAAAGGCATAGGTACGTAATGATAACGATTCTGTGGTACCCTCAGGGCATCACTTGTAATGGTCAGAGGGCAGGTTATACACAGCACCAAGTATAGGAAAGGCATAGGTACGTCATGATAACGATTCTGTGGTACCCTCAGGGCATCATCTGTAATGGTCAGAGGGCAGGTTATACACAGCACCAAGTATGGGAAAGGCATAGGTACGAAATGATAACGATTCTGTTGTACCCTCAGGGAATCACTTGTAATGGTCAGAGGGCAGGTTATACACATCACCAAGTATGGGAAAGGCATAGGTACGTCATGATAAGGATTCTGTGGTACCCTCAGGGCATCATCTATAATGGTCAGAGGGCAGGTTATACACAGCACCAAGTATGGGAAAGGCATAGGTACGAAATGATAACGATTCTGTTGTACCCTCAGGGAATCACTTGTAATGGTCAGAGGGCAGGTTATACACAGCGCCAAGTATGGGAAAGGCATAGGTACGTCATGATAAGGATTCTGTGGTACCCTCAGGGCATCATCTGTAATGGTCAGAGGGCAGGTTATACACAGCACCAAGTATGGGAAAGGCATAGGTACGTCATAACGATTCTGTGGTACCCTCAGGGCATCATCTGTAATGGTCAGAGGGCAGGTTATACACAGCGCCAAGTATGGGAAAGGTATAGGTACGTCATAACGATTCTGTGGTACCCTCAGGGCATCATCTGTAATGGTCAGAGGGCAGGTTATACACAGCACCAAGTATGGGAAAGGCATAGGTACGTCATGATGACGATTCTGTGGTACCCTCAGGGCATCATCTGTAATGGTCAGAGGGCAAGTTATACACAGCACCAAGTATGGGAAAGACATAGGTACGTAATGATAACGATTCTGTGGTACCCTCAGGACATCACTTGTATTGGACAGAGGGCAGGTTATACACAGCACCAAGTATGGGAAAGGCATAGGAACGTCATGATAACGATTCTGTTGTACCCTCAGGGCATCATCTGTAATGGTCAGAGGGCAGGTTATACACAGCGCCAAGTATTCGAAAGGCATAGGTACGTCATGATAACGATCTGTGGTACCCTCAGGGCATCATCTGTAATGGTCAGAGGGCAGGTTATACACAGCACCAAGTATGGGAAAGGCATAGGTACCTAATGATAAAGATTCTGTGGTACCCTCAGGGCATCACTTGTAATGGTCAGAGGGCAGGTTATACACAGCGCCAAGTATGGGAAAGGCATATGTACGTCATGATAACGATTCTGTGGTACCCTCAGGGCATCACTTGTAATGGTCAGAGGGCAGGTTATACACAGCGCCAAGTATGGGAAAGGCATAGGTACGTCATGATAACGATTCTGTGGTACCCTCAGGGCATCACTTGTAATGGTCAGAGGGCAGGTTATACACAGCACCAAGTAGGGGAAAGGCATAGGTACGTCATGATGACGATTCTGTGGTACCCGCAGGGCATCACTTGTAATGGTCAGATGGCAGGTTATACACAGCATTAAGTATGGGAAAGGCATAGGTACGTCATGATGACGATTCTGTGGTACCCTCAGGGCATCATCTGTAAAAGTCAGAGGGTAGGTTATACACAGCACCAAGTATAGGAAAGGCATAGGTACGTAATGATAATGATTCTGTGGTACCCTCCGGGCATCATCTGTAATAGTCAGAGGGCAGGTTATACACAGCGCCAAGTATGGGAAAGGCATAGTCCCTGGCGGCGTAGTGTGTTACTGATGGTAGCCTTTGTTACGTTGGTCCAGCTCTCTGCAGGCCATTCACTAGGTCCCCCCGTGTGGTTCTGGGATGTTTGCTCACCATTCTTGTGATCATTTTGACCCCACGGGGTGAGATCTTGCGTGGAGCCCCAGATCGAGGGAGATTATCAGTGGTCTTGTATGTCTTCCATTTTCTAATTATTGCTCCCACAGTTGATTTCTTCACACCAAGCTGCTTGCCTGTTGCAGATTTAGTCTTTCCAGCCTGGTGCAGGTCTACAATTTTGTTTCTGGTGTCCTTTGACAGCTCTTTGGTCTTCACCATAGTGGAGTTTGGAATGTGACTGTTTGAGGTTGTGGACAGGTGTCATTTATACTGATAACAAGTTCAAACAGGTGCCATTAATACAGGTAATGAGTGGAGGACAGAGGAGCCTCTTAAAGAAGAAGATACAGGTCTGTGAGAGCCAGAAATCTTGCTTGTTTGTAGGTGACCAAATACTTATTTTCCACCATAATATGCAAATAAATTCTTTCCAAATCAGACAATGTGATTGTCTGGATTTGTTTCCACATTTTGTCTCTCATAGTTGAGGTATACCTATGATGAAAATCACAGGCCTCTCTCATCTTCTTAAGTGGGAGAACTTGCACATTTGGTGGCTGACTAAATACTTTTATACATAAGTAAACATATCATATTTGTTAAAATACAAAATGAGGAAGTTACACGTTTGAAAAAAATCTACAAAAATTTAAATTGATAAAATAGAGTCAGAAAAGTTAAGTTATTTAACAAATGACACCAATGAAGATTGGGTGACAAAACTTAAGGTCAAACAAGAGTTGATTAATTTAAAAAATAAAAAATGAAATACAGTAGAATTAGACTATAAGGAAAAGCGAGTATACCCATGACTAAGCGGGAAACCAATACACTATAGGAGAGTCCAAGACAAAACATGTTAACAATAGTAGACACTAGTGGTGGTGAGTCCAGGGCTTCAGAGCATAACAGTACAGAGACTAATACTAACAGGGAAACAAAACAAGTACAAACCAGGTCCCAAAATAAAGCATCTATGTATTCAAAAAGGAATTAAGCAAAGACACAGTAACCATGCCAGAAGGGGTGGGTGGAGTAAAAACGTAGATGAATGTGTTGTCATCAATCTTAGTCAGAGAGTACTAAGTGATGATGAAATATATCTACTCAGTAAAGGACTTCATTATGCACCTACACCAAGAATTGATGTTTTTTCTAATCAAGTAGATCTACATAGATTGCTAAGACATTTAAAACTCAAGGACTTATTTCAGAAAACTAATACAAATCAAACTACATCTCAAGTAAAATTTAATACCAAATCCAAATTTGAGCCCCCTAATACCCACCCAGCTATTAAGACTTACACAAACATATGTAGTAGAGAAATATAACAGGAATGTAAAGAAATCCCTAGACAATCTAGTATCAGTAGCAAAGAATGGGTTGCATTAAATCATTTAAAATATGATGCTTCTATAGTCATTCGTCATTCGCAGCGCAGACAAAGGCGGCGCTGTTGTTATTCTGGATCATAAGTATTACCGTACAGAATTATTACAACTTAGTGACAGCAGCACATACTTAACTTTACTAAACAACCCCACTAGAGAAAATAATAAAGCATTAGATCATACTCTTAATTTAGCACTACATAACAGGTTTATTGATGAACATATATTTAAGATTTTGATGACAGAATTCCCCAAATATCCCTTTATATATATTGTTCCAAAAGTGCATAAGGATGCAAAAAAAACCCAGGGCGTCTGATTGTTTCGGCAATAGGCTCCCTATACCAGAGTGTGGCACAGTATGTGGATTACCATCTACAGGATACTTTAAAAAAACCAAGCTTATTTACTTGACTCAATGGCCTCTAGTTATGAAGCCGTCTACTTAGCTGCATTCGCCCGGCCCAATACGCTCGCCTAAGCTCGCCTACCATCGCTGCCACGGACCTGAATACGTTCGCCAAAGTTATCAAAAAAGCTGTCAAGAAGCCGCGCACCAAGTACGGATCGATGAGCAGCGGACTGTTGTTAACTAACAGTCATCGATCTCGCTGCTCATCGGCTTCTTTGCAGCTTTTTTGATAGCCTGTCACTAAGCACCCACACTAAACTACACTGTTTTACCCCCTAAACCACCGCTCCCGGAGCCCCCCACAACTAAATAAACTTATTACCCCCTAAACCGCCGCTCCCGGACCCCGCCGCCATCTACATCATACCTATTAACCCCTATCCTGCCCCCCACTACACCGCCGCAATCTACATTAAACTCATTAACCCCTAAACCGCCGCTCCCGGACCCTGCCGCCACCTATATTAAACTTTTTAACCCCTAAACCTAAGTTTTAACACTAACACTAACACCCCATAACTTTAATATTATTTTAATAAATCTAAATAAAAATTACTATTATTAACTAAATTATTCCTATTTAAAACTAAATACTTACCTGTAAAATAAACCCTAAGATAGCTACAATATAACTAATAATTATATTGTAGCTATTTTATGATTTATATTTATTTTACATGCAACTTTGTATTTATTTTAAGTAGGTACAATAGTTATTAAATAGTTATTAACTATTTTTTTTTTTTAATTATTTTTTTATTGAGGTTTTGCATAACAAGCATAGAACATAAATTGCCTTTAAGTAGCAAAATAAGACACAAATACAATTGAGCAAAATATTTCAACAGTTATAAAGTACACAATAGATAGGCAAATGGAACCTCGATTTTACAATAGGATAGCATAAATGACTGACCCATGGAGAACACACAGTAAGGCCAAATGACCTATAGGTCAGATGGGTAGCTCTTTATGAGCCTCAGAAAGGAAATGAATGAATATGTATAATATGGGGGGGGGAATTTCAGCGGGTAAGCACCGCTCTGTAAATAAGGGAAAAAGTGGAGGGGCGGAGCCATAACTATAATGGCAAATTAAGGACCTTATGTAGGTGTAAAAAAGTTAGTTGCAGAAGAAAATATCTGTATAAACCATATGGCGTTTAATGTCATTAAGTGCAAGTATTCATGGAGGAGGGTATGCCATCAGGGGGTCAATGCTGTTTGTATGGGTTAATGACTAGAAGGGTCATACAGTTAGATATTGAGGGAAATCTGGAACATCTGTTAATATTAAGCATATGGAGTAGGGCAGAAATTGTGTTAGTTTTCCAATTAAGGGGGGAGAAAAAGTAATGCTAATATAATTTGTTTAGAATTAAGGAGAGATGGCGTGAGGAATATGTAACGAATATCATTAGGAGACCCAAGCGCCTATTATCATCTGTCATATGTTTACAAGCAAAGATGTGAATAAAACATTTTGGAGGTAATTTATGCTAAGCAGCAATGTGATAGAAGCGTTATTCAGATTCAAACATAAGCTATAAGTTTCCAAAGGATAAACCCTAGGTATTATCTCCTGCATGCCTAGCTAACTAAATAGAAATGAGCCATTATATTTCAATAACACTGCGTACCAGTTATCAGCCAATGTGTAAACAAAGGGCTATGATTTTAGCATAACAAATATGTCTAATAGTAAGGTAGATTGTATAAAGCTTTACTCTGGAGTATCTATGGAAACTGCATAATCAATTAAGATAAATAATGTAAATGAACCTTAACAGGCTGATGTCCGATTGTTTATGTGTTACAGAGTGAGAGCGTATAATAGGGCATACAAATGTCTAGTCTGTAACTGCAGCGATGTGATCTCTGATATAGCTCAATGAATAGGGGAATACCATTAAACAATCCGTTTGTCATGAAATAGTTAATAAACTATGCCTATAAGCTCGAGTCAATGAAGTAATACGAATAAAAAATAATAACATTGCACAGTTTCAGAAAACGTTATACATGCAGATTAAGCGCTTATAACAAAAGTAGGGAATACTTTAACCATAATACAGTTGATAATGCGGTAAGAGCTTACATTCTGTCTTGAGTTAGACAAAGTTCTAACTTGTCCGTGAAGGGGTAATGTAAAAGAGGAGTTGGAATAAGTCTGTGTCAGCCATACTTTAGCCTGGACTTTATACCCTGCATGGATGAAGACCTCTGACCTAGCCCACGCCTAAACGGGTCCATCTTGCGAGCTGTGTGACAATTGGGAGGTACATAGCATAGCCTATTCCAGAACTGAGTTGAGGCGGTATGCGGGCAGTTAGATAGGCCAGAATGTAGGGTAGAAGAATGCATCCAGAAGTCTGCATCTCAATAGCGCAAGCAGGTTGTAGCGATATAAGAATGTCAGGCCTCCATTCCAAACTCTGTAGAATTGACAAAAGTGTATGTTCTGAATCTCCCTAACACCAGACAATCAGCTCACCACTGTCAGGAATCAAACATTGGGTCTCCGCTATTATGAGGGAAAGTTTGGGCTTATTTAGCTGACGGACCTCCACACTCTGCTGGGCCTGTTCCGGTGAGGCTGTGATGCTCCTTATAGATACTGTCTGTATATGGCTCACACTTTTTACCTCACAGGATGAAGCGCACCTCCCGGCGGCCCTATCTTCCATGTTTACTACAAATGTATGGCGTGGTTCAGGCATCACTCTGTGTTCTGTCATATTTTGCCGTTCGTTGCTAGCTGCATTAGTTAGTGGCTGTTGAGCATAAGGAGCTATAAGAGGCGAACCCTGCTTACGGACACTTGTCACTTCAGTGTGAGTATCTCTCTCACGCTGTAACTCGTGATTCTTGTTTTTGGCAGCCTTGAGAAGAGCGACTTCTGTAGTCTGGGCCTGTAGTGAGACGGCCCCTCTCTCCGCCATCTTGCCTGCATCGTCCTCTACGCCCTCTGGTGTTCTAACTGTAAGCATAAGGTCAGTATAGTTAAAATGCATCTGCCGTGCAAACTCCGAGAGCAGTGCCCGTATTTCATCCATGTTTAGTGAGTACGTAGCTTCAGTTACGGTTAGAGTGAAAACAGGTCAGCTCCAATGGAAACAGGGTCATGTATCTTGTCGCCAAAAGCATGAAGTCTCCAATTTTCACTTTAGAGTGCTCTTTAGTTGCGGTCATTGACAATCAGCATTCCAGGATAGCATGTTCTTTGGTTATAAATATGTGTTTAACTTGGCCATAAGCAGGGAGCCCAAGAGAAACGCGTCTGGCTCCCTCGATTGCTGGCTCCGCCCCCCCAGTTATTAACTATTTAATAGCTACCTAGTTAAAATACAAAATTACCTGTAAAATAAATCCTAACCTAAGTTACAATTAAACCTAACACTACACTATCATTAAATAAATTAAATAACCTACAAATAACTACAATTAAATTAAATTAAATAAACTAATCTATAGTACAAAAAAACAAACACTAAATTGCAGAAATTAAAAAAAAATTACAAGAAGTTTAAACTAATTACACCTAATCTAAGCCCCCTAATAAAATAATAAAATGCTCTACCCTATTCTAAATTACCAAGTAACCAGCTCTTTTACCAGCCCTTAAAAGGGCTTTTTGCGGGGCATTGCCCCAAAGTAATCAGCTCTTTTACCTGTAAATAAAATACAACCCCCCCAACATTAAAACCCACCACCCACATACCCCTACTCTAACCCACCCAAACCCCCCTTAAATAAACCTTACACTACCCCCCTGAAGATCTCCCTACCTTGAGCCGTGTTCACCCAGCCGGGCCGAAGTCTTCATCCGATGGGGCAGAAGAGGACATCTAGACCGGCAGAAGTCTTCATCCTATCCGGGCAGAAGAGGACATCTGGACTGGCAGACATCTTCTATCTTCATCCACCCGATGAGGAGCGGCTCCATCTTCACGACCTCCGGCACGGAGCATCCTTCCTGGCTGACGGACTAACGACAAATGCCTGGTCCTTTAAATGACATCATCCAAGATGGCGTCCCCCGAATTCCGATTGGCTGATAGGATTCTATCAGCAAATCTGAATTAAGGTAGGAAAAATCCTATTGGCTGATGCAGCTCAATCCGATTGTATTTTTTTTACAGGTAAAAGAGCTGATTACTTTGGGGCAATGCCCAGCAAAAAGCCCTTTTAAGGGCTGGTAAAAGAGCTGGTTACTTGGTAATTTAGAATAGTGTAGGGCATTTTTTTATTTTATTAGGGGGCTTAGATTAGGTGTAATTAGTTTAAACTTCTTGTAATTCTTTTTTATTTTCTGTAATTTATTGTTGTTTTTTTTTGTACTATAGTTTAGTTTAATTTAATTGTAGGTAATTTATTTAATGATAGTGTAGTAACTTAGGTTAGGATTTATTTTACAGGTAATTTTGTAATTATTTTAACTAGGTAAAATTATTCACTATTTTACTAGGTCAGATATTGTATTCTGAGATTGGTGTCTAATACTCACATTTCTATACATCCATATTTGTATTATCATTTTATATTATGTAGAGTTCCAAAAAAAATGTGAATTAACACTTTAAATATTTTCTATGAGTCTCTAGGGACTATTAGTAACCAGTAAAATTTAAAAGTTAGAATTTAAAGTTTCAAAACACCTAATTTTTGAAGCTAAAACAGCATAGCACATAGTAAACTGTGACTTATATTATTGTTTATTAACCCTAGGATCTACCTACTATCTTAAAGTGAAATGTTGAGAGCATTTTTACGTTGAAGGATCTAGAGGTTTATGCACATGCAATATTGATCCAGTTTTAACTTTACACAATGCATGGTAGACTGTGAATTTCATTGTTGCTTATTGACCCCACGCTATATATCTTCATAACATCTTAGAATGGGTTATTAGAGCATCTATGAATTGGAGGAAATGGATGTTTGTGCACATATAAGATTGTACCTACTTCTGTATTACATGGCTTTAACATGAAACCGTAATAAATATACACTGTTTCAGTAGGAGGCAATATTACTATCCACACATAAGCATAAGAAACAATAAGCAGTTGTAAAAATATTGATATATTCAGCCTGCAAGAATAAGTAAGATCAGTGGTTTAATGATTTGTATCACTCTGCAATATCTTCACGCCCCTTTAGTAGCGATGCGTTCTGCATCATAGAGGTTTGGCCATTGTGGGCATTTAAATCAGCTGTGGATTGATTAAACCATACAGCATTAGGATAATGGCGATGTGAACAAGCCACACTCACAAACTAAGGTATTTAATTGTGGACTGTTAGATAATTGTAAGCTAAGTGTAGACCTAATACTTAGTGCAATGTGGTAATTAATACACAGCCTTATTAAATGTAGCTAACTTTAATTCAAGTGTTACATAGGTTGTTTAAACAGATGAATATAAAACACTTTCTGATACTGTTGCAACTTTTCAAGTAGGTTCAGCAACCTTTGAAATTCAATATGTTACAAATATGACCTAACTATGTCTGATGAATGTTTGTAAGCAATATACCTATATGAATGTGCTATGCCTAGGATCATTTAATATAAGATCTAGACACATGTCTTTTGTGCTTAAAGGGACACTGAACCCAATTTGTTTCTGTTGTGATTCAGATAGAGCATGCAATTTTAAAGGACCAGTCAACACATTAGATTTGCATAATCGGCAAATGCAAGAAAACAATGCAATAGCACTTAGTCTGAACTTCAAATGAGTAGTAGATTTTTTTTTATAACAAATTTCAAAGTTATGTATATTTCCACTCCCCTTGTACCATGTGATAGCAATCAGCCAATCACAAATGCATATACGTATAGTCTGTGCATTCTTGCACACGCTCAGTAGGATCTGGCGACTCAAAAATTGTAAATATAAAAGACTGTGCACATTTTTTTTTAATGGAAGTAAATTGGAAAGTTGTTTAAAATTGCTGCTGTATCTGAATCATGAAAATGTAATTTAACCTGGGTGTCCCTTTAAGCAACTTTCTAATTTACTCCTATTATCAAATTTTCTTCATTCTCTTGGTATGTTCATTTGAAAAGCAAGAATTTAAGTTTAGATGCCAGCCCATTTTTGGTGAACAACCTGGGTTGTCCTTGCTGATTGGACAGCACCAATAAACAAATGCTGTTCATGGGTCTGAACTACAAATTTGCTGGCTCCTTAGCTTAGATGCCTTCTTTTTCAAATAAAGATATCAAGAGAACGAAGAAAAATTGATAACAGAAGTAAATTAGAAAGTTGCTTAAAATTGCATGCTCTGAATCATTAAAGAAAAAATATGGGTTCAGTGTCCCTTTAAGTTTACACATGTGCTTAACAGTTTTTAAATGAATATGCATTGCTTAAAACTACCAAATATAATAGGGAAACTTTTTAATTTTAAAAATTAACTTTTTTAGAAAAGTTTTGTAAATATTGTGAGCACTATAATGGTGATAGCAAAGGGAATAAACGTTGTGTAAATATTGTGAGCACTATAATGGTGATAGCAAAGGGAATAAACGTTGTGTAAATATTGTGAGCACTATAATGGTGATAGCAAAGGGAATAAACGTTGTGTAAATATTGTGAGCACTATAATGGTGATAGCAAAGGGAATAAACGTTGTGTAAATATTGTGAGCACTATAATGGTGATAGCAAAGGGAATAAACGTTGTGTAAATATTGTGAGCACTATAATGGTGATAGCAAAGGGAATAAACATTGTGTAAATATTGTGAGCACTATAATGGTGATAGCAAAGGGAATAAACATTGTGTAAATATTGTGAGCACTATAATGGTGATAGCAAAGGGAATAAACATTGTGTAAATATTGTGAGCACTATAATGGTGATAGCAAAGGGAATAAACGTTGTGTAAATATTGTGAGCACTATAATGGTGATAGCAAAGGGAATAAACGTTGTGTAAATATTGTGAGCACTATAATGGTGATAGCAAAGGGAATAAACGTTGTGTAAATATTGTGAGCACTATAATGGTGATAGCAAAGGGAATAAACGTTGTGTAAATATTGTGAGCACTATAATGGTGATAGCAAAGGGAATAAACATTGTGTAAATATTGTGAGCACTATAATGGTGATAGCAAAGGGAATAAACATTGTGTAAATATTGTGAGCACTATAATGGTGATAGCAAAGGGAATAAACGTTGTGTAAATATTGTGAGCACTATAATGGTGATAGCAAAGGGAATAAACGTTGTGTAAATATTGTGAGCACTATAATGGTGATAGCAAAGGGAATAAACGTTGTGTAAATATTGTGAGCACTATAATGGTGATAGCAAAGGGAATAAACGTTGTGTAAATATTGTGAGCACTATAATGGTGATAGCAAAGGGAATAAACGTTGTGTAAATATTGTGAGCACTATAATGGTGATAGCAAAGGGAATAAACGTTGTGTAAATATTGTGAGCACTATAATGGTGATAGCAAAGGGAATAAACGTTGTGTAAATATTGTGAGCACTATAATGGTGATAGCAAAGGGAATAAACGTTGTGTAAATATTGTGAGCACTATAATGGTGATAGCAAAGGGAATAAACGTTGTGTAAATATTGAGCACTATAATGGTGATAGCAAAGGGAATAAACGTTGTGTAAATATTGTGAGCACTATAATGGTGATAGCAAAGGGAATAAACGTTGTGTAAATATTGTGAGCACTATAATGGTGATAGCAAAGGGAATAAACGTTGTGTAAATATTGTGAGCACTATAATGGTGATAGCAAAGGGAATAAACGTTGTGTAAATATTGTGAGCACTATAATGGTGATAGCAAAGGGAATAAACGTTGTGTAAATATTGTGAGCACTATAATGGTGATAGCAAAGGGAATAAACGTTGTGTAAATATTGTGAGCACTATAATGGTGATAGCAAAGGGAATAAACGTTGTGTAAATATTGTGAGCACTATAATGGTGATAGCAAAGGGAATAAACGTTGTGTAAATATTGTGAGCACTATAATGGTGATAGCAAAGGGAATAAACGTTGTGTAAATATTGTGAGCACTATAATGGTGATAGCAAAGGGAATAAACGTTGTGTAAATATTGTGAGCACTATAATGGTGATAGCAAAGGGAATAAACGTGTAAATATTGTGAGCACTATAATGGTGATAGCAAAGGGAATAAACGTGTAAATATTGTGAGCACTATAATGGTGATAGCAAAGGGAATAAACGTGTAAATATTGTGAGCACTATAATGGTGATAGCAAAGGGAATAAACGTTGTGTAAATATTGTGAGCACTATAATGGTGATAGCAAAGGGAATAAACGTTGTGTAAATATTGTGAGCACTATAATGGTGATAGCAAAGGGAATAAACGTGTAAATATTGTGAGTACTATAATGGTGATAGCAAAGGGAATAAACGTTGTGTAAATATTGTGAGCACTATAATGGTGATAGCAAAGTGAATAAACGTGTAAATATTGTGAGCACTATAATGGTGATAGCAAAGGGAATAAACGTTGTGTAAATATTGTGAGCACTATAATGGTGATAGCAAAGGGAATAAACGTGTAAATATTGTGAGCACTATAATGGTGATAGCAAAGGGAATAAACGTGTAAATATTGTGAGCACTATAATGGTGATAGCAAAGGGAATAAACGTTGTGTAAATATTGTGAGCACTATAATGGTGATAGCAAAGGGAATAAACATTGTGTAAATATTGTGAGCACTATAATGGTGATAGCAAAGGGAATAAACATGTAAATATTGTGAGCACTATAATGGTGATAGCAAAGGGAATAAACGTGTAAATATTGTGAGTACTATAATGGTGATAGCAAAGGGAATAAACGTGTAAATATTGTGAGCACTATAATGGTGATAGCAAAGGGAATAAACGTTGTGTAAATATTGTGAGCACTATAATGGTGATAGCAAAGGGAATAAACGTGTAAATATTGTGAGCACTATAATGGTGATAGCAAAGGGAATAAAAGTTTTTTTTATTTTTTTATTTCACATTTTGTATTTTAACAAATATGATGTGTTTACTTATGTATAGACATTTACATTGTAGATTGTCTTGAAAAAGGCTCATTGTGGAGCCGAAACGTCGACCTGAAATGTTATTTTTTACTGAATAAATAATCCTCTATAAAAAGACCTGTGAGTGCCCTCTATTTTTCATATGGATACATATAAAGAGTGATTGAGGAGTCACCCAGGCATTCCAAAAAGAGAAGAAAGGATAGAGTGCAGAATATATCTATCTTTACACACATACATACAGTATCTCACAAAAGTGATATATATATTCACACACTATCTCACAACAGTGAGTACACCCCTCAAATTTGTGTAAATATTTTATTATACCTTTTCATGTGACAACACTGAAGAAATGACACTTTGCTACAATGTAAAGTAGTGAGTGTACAGCCTGTATAACAGTGTAAATATTTATTATATCTTTTCATGTGACAACACTGAAGAACTGACACTTTACTACAATGTAAAGTAGTGATTGTACAGCCTGTATAACAGTGTAAATATTTTATTATATCTTTTCATGTGACAACACTGAAGAAATGACACTTTACTACAATGTAAAGTAGTGATTGTACAGCCTGTATAACAGTGTAAATATTTTATTATATCTTTTCATGTGACAACACTGAAGAAATGACACTTTGCTACAATGTAAAGTAGTGAGTGTACAGCCTGTATAACAGTGTAAATTTGCTGTCCCCTCAAAATAACTCTACACACAGCCATTAATGTCTAAACCGTTGGCAACAAAAGTGAGTACACCCCTGAGTGGAAATGTCCAAAGTGTCAATATTTTGTGTGGCCACCATTATTTTCCAGCACTGCCTTAACCCTCTTGGGCATGGAGTTCACCAGAGCTTCACAGGTTGCCACTGGAGTCCTCTTCCACTCCTCGATAAGGACATCACGGAGCTGGTGGATGTTAGAGACCTTGTGCTCCCTCACCTTACATTTGAGGATGCCCCACAGATGCTCAATAGGGTTTAGGTCTGGAGACATGCTTGGACAGTCCATCACCTTTACCCTCAGAATCTTTAGAAAGGCAGTGGTCATGTTGGAGGTGTGTTTGGGGTAGTTATCATGTTGGAATACTGCCCTGCGGCCCAGTCTCCAAAGAGAGGGGATCATGCACTGCTTCAGTATGTCACAGTACATGTTGTCATTCATGGTGCCCTCAATGAACTGTAGCTTCCCAGTGCCGGCAGCACTCACGCAGGCCCAGACCATGACACTCCCAGCACCATGCTTGACTGTAGGCAAGACACACTTGTCTTTGTACTCCTCACCTGGTTGCCGCCCCACACTCCATCTTAACCAAATAAATTTATCTTGGGCTCATTGGACCACAGGACATGGTTCCAGTAATCCATGTCCTTAGTCTTCTTGTCTTCAGCAAACTGTTTGCAGGCTTTCTTGTGCATCACCTTTAGAAGAGGCTTCCTTCTGGGACGACAGCTATGCAGACCAATTTGATGCAGTGTGTGTCGTATGGTCTGAGAGCTGATATTCTGACCCCTCCAACCTCTGCAGCAATGCTGGCAGCACTCATAAGTCTATTTCCCAAAGACAATCTGTGGATATGACACTGAGCATGTGCACTCAACTTCTTTGGTCGACCATGGCAAGGAATGTCCTGAGTGGAACCTGTCCTGTGAAACTGCTATATGGTCTTGCCCACAGTGCTGCAGTTCAGTTTCAGGGTCTTGGCAATCTTCTTATAGCCTAGGCCATCTTTATGTAGAGCAACAATTCTTTTTTTCAGATCCTCAGAGAGTTCTTTGCCATGAGGTGCCATGTTGAACTTCCAGTGACCAGTATGAGAGAGTGTGAGCGATAACACCAAATTTAACACACCTGCTCCCCATTCACAGCTGAGACCCTGTAACACTAACGAGTCACATGACACCGGGGAGGGAAAATGGCTATTTGTGCCCAATTTGGACATTTCCACTTAGGGGTATACTCACTTTTCTTGCCAACGGTTTAGACATTAATGGCTCTGTGTTGAGTTATTTTGAGGGGACAGCAAATTTTTCACTTTTATACAGACTGTACACTCATTACTTTACATTGTATTAAAGTGTCATTTCTTCAGTGCTTTCACATGAAAAGATATAATAAAATATTTACAAAAATGTGAGGGTGTACTCACTTTTGTGAGATACTGTGTGTGTATATATATATATATATATATATATATATATATATATATATATATATACACACACACACAAAGGCACACACAAATAAATGTGTATATATATATACACACACACGCATATGGCTGGTTAGTGGCTTCACATGAGATGGGGCACTCACTGTTTGTATTGTTAGAGAAACACCAGGGCATATGGCTGGTTAGTGGCTTCACATGAGATGGGGCAGTCACTGTAGTGTTAGACAAAGACCAGGGCATATGGCTGGTTAGTGGCTTCACATGAGATGGGGCAGTCACTGTATTGTTAGACAAAGACCAGGGCATATGGCTGGTTAGTGGCTTCACATGAGATGGGGCAGTCACTGTATTGTTAGACAAAGACCAGGGCATATGGCTGGTTAGTGGCTTCACATGAGATGGGGCAGTCACTGTAGTGTTAGACAAAGATCAGGGCATATGGCTGGTTAGTGGCTTCACATGAGATGGGGCAGTCACTGTAGTGTTAGACAAAGACCAGGGCATATGGCTGGTTAGTGGCTTCACATGAGATGGGGCAGTCACTGTAGTGTTAGACAAAGACCAGGGCATATGGCTGGTTAGTGGCTTCACATGAGATGGGGCAGTCACTGTAGTGTTAGACAAAGACCAGGGCATATGGCTGGTTAGTGGCTTCACATGAGATGGGGCAGTCACTGTATTGTTAGACAAAGACCAGGGCATATGGCTGGTTAGTGGCTTCACATGAGATGGGGCAGTCACTGTAGTGTTAGACAAAGACCAGGGCATATGGCTGGTTAGTGGCTTCACATGAGATGGGGCAGTCACTGTAGTGTTAGACAAAGACCAGGGCATATGGCTGGTTAGTGGCTTCACATGAGATGGGGCAGTCACTGTAGTGTTAGACAAAGACCAGGGCATATGGCTGGTTAGTGGCTTCACATGAGATGGGGCAGTCACTGTAGTGTTAGACAAAGACCAGGGCATATGGCTGGTTAGTGGCTTCACATGAGATGGGGCAGTCACTGTAGTGTTAGACAAAGACCAGGGCATATGGCTGGTTAGTGGCTTCACATGAGATGGGGCAGTCACTGTAGTGTTAGACAAAGACCAGGGCATATGGCTGGTTAGTGGCTTCACATGAGATGGGGCAGTCACTGTAGTGTTAGACAAAGACCAGGGCATATGGCTGGTTAGTGGCTTCACATGAGATGGGGCAGTCACTGTAGTGTTAGACAAAGACCAGGGCATATGGCTGGTTAGTGGCTTCACATGAGATGGCGCAGTCACTGTAGTGTTAGACAAAGACCAGGGCATATGGCTGGTTAGTGGCTTCACATGAGATGGGGCAGTCACTGTAGTGTTAGACAAAGATCAGGGCATATGGCTGGTTAGTGGCTTCACATGAGATGGGGCAGTCACTGTATTGTTAGACAAAGACCAGGGCATATGGCTGGTTAGTGGCTTCACATGAGATGGGGCAGTCACTGTAGTGTTAGACAAACACCAGGGCATATGGCTGGTTAGTGGCTTCACATGAGATGGGGCAGTCACTGTAGTGTTAGACAAAGACCAGGGCATATGGCTGGTTAGTGGCTTCACATGAGATGGGGCAGTCACTGTATTGTTAGACAAAGACCAGGGCATATGGCTGGTTAGTGGCTTCACATGAGATGGCGCAGTCACTGTAGTGTTAGACAAAGACCAGGGCATATGGCTGGTTAGTGGCTTCACATGAGATGGGGCAGTCACTGTAGTGTTAGACAAAGACCAGGGCATATGGCTGGTTAGTGGCTTCACATGAGATGGGGCAGTCACTGTAGTGTTAGACAAAGACCAGGGCATATGGCTGGTTAGTGGCTTCACATGAGATGGGGCAGTCACTGTAGTGTTAGACAAAGATCAGGGCATATGGCTGGTTAGTGGCTTCACATGAGATGGGGCAGTCACTGTATTGTTAGACAAAGACCAGGGCATATGGCTGGTTAGTGGCTTCACATGAGATGGGGCAGTCACTGTAGTGTTAGACAAACACCAGGGCATATGGCTGGTTAGTGGCTTCACATGAGATGGGGTAGTCACTGTTTGTATTTTGTATTTAAGAAGTTTGCGGTCGTCCCCTCTGCTAATCCTCAGGGCTGTTGTATAAGCGTAGCTGGGAACGCATGAGGCTCTACCGTGCTTGGCAGCACGTCTTGGAAACTTGTTTCCTGAGAACAAGATGTGGTTTGCAAGTCTTTAGCATTCATCTGGACGTCTGGGATTAACAAGGGAGCCTTTGACCTGCGGATGTTCCACTGTTTGATCTGATGGGCTGTCTGTATAATTCATTGCACATATTGTTTGCTGATTATTAACCTTCTAGTTCCCACAGGAATTGTGACCCATAACTTCACACACCGCCCATATGTAAGAGCTGAGAGCAAATAGTACTGAACCTGCCACTACATGTGACCACCAGGCTACCAAACACAGCTCATGTCACTACATGTGACCACCAGGTTACTAAACACAGCTCATGTCACTACATGTGACCACCAGGTTACTAAACACAGCTCATGTCACTACATGTGACCACCAGCTACACCAGGCTAACAAACACAGGTAATGTCACTACATGTGACCACCAGCTACACCAGGCTACCAAACACAGCTCATGCCACTACATGTGACCACCAGCTACACCAGGCTACCAAACACAGCTCATGCCACTACATGTGACCACCAGCTACACCAGGTTACCAAACACAGCTCATGCCACTACATGTGACCACCAGCTACACCAGGCTACCAAACGCAGCTCATGTCACTACATGTGACCACCAGCTACACCAGGTTACTAAACGCAGCTCATGTCACTACATGTGACCACCAGCTACACCAGGTTACTAAACACAGCTCATGTCACTACATGTGACCACCAGCTACACCAGGTTACTAAACACAGCTCATGTCACTACATGTGACCACCAGCTACACCAGGCTACCAAACACAGCTCATGTCACTACATGTGACCACCAGCTACACCAGGTTACCAAACACAGCTCATGTCACCACATGTGACCACCAGCTACACCAGGCTAACAAACATAGGTAATGTCACTACATGTGACCATCAGGCTACCAAACACAGGTAATGTCACTACATGTGACCATCAGGCTACCTGTGTGACTACCAGCTACACCAGGCTACCAAACGCAGTTTATGAAACAATAAATTTGTGTCCAGCACACGTAACCCAAAGCAGGAGAGTAGTCACAAGCAACTGCCAAGCTTGTTAATATCATATAAATAGAACAAAAAGACAGTTCTTCTTGTGAATAATCTTCAAAATGTCTTCTTCCGTAACAGGAGCAGAAAAACAACAACGTTTTGGGGACAATGCCCCTTAATCATGTGACACAATACCAGTTACTACACACCTGGTTATATAGGCACACACCTGGGGTTTTAACCCTTACATTCTAATAGACACTTAGCCAGTAAATACATCGCCCTCATGTGATACAATACCAGTTACTACACACCTGGTTATATAGGCACATGCCTGGGGTTTTAACCCTTACATTCTAATAGACACCTAGCCAGTAAATACAGTCCCCTCATGTGATACAATACCAGTTACTACACACCTGGTTATATAAGCATATACCTGGGGTTTTAACCCTTACATTCTAATAGACACCTAGCCAGTAAATACAGTCCCCTCATGTGACACAATACCAGTTACTACACACCTGGTTATATAGGCACACACCTGGGGTTTTAACCCTTACATTCTAATAGACACCTAGCCAGTAAATACATCACCCTCATGTGATACAATACCAGTTACTACACACCTGGTTATATAGGCACATGCCTGGGGTTTTAACCCTTACATTCTAATAGACACCTAGCCAGTAAATACATCGCCCTCATGTGATACAATACCAGTTACTACACACCTGGTTATATAGGCACATGCCTGGGGTTTTAACCCTTACATTCTAATAGACACTTAGCCAGTAAATACAGTCCCCTCATGTGATACAATACCAGTTACTACACACCTGGTTATATAGGCACATGCCTGGGGTTTTAACCCTTACATTCTAATAGACACTTAGCCAGTAAATACAGTCCCCTCATGTGATACAATACCAGTTACTACACACCTGGTTATATAGGCACATGCCTGGGGTTTTAACCCTTATATTCTAATAGACACCTAGCCAGTAAATACATCGCCCTCATGTGATACAATACCAGTTACTACACACCTGGTTATATAGGCATACACCTGGGGTTTTAACCCTTACATTCTAATAGACACCTAGCCAGTAAATACATCACCCTCATGTGATACAATACCAGTTACTACACACCTGGTTATATAGGCACACACCTGGGGTTTTAACCCTTACATTCTAATAGACACCTAGCCAGTAAATACAGTCCCCTCATGTGATACAATACCAGTTACTACACACCTGGTTATATAGGCACATGCCTGGGGTTTTAACCCTTACATTCTAATAGACACCTAGCCAGTAAATACATCGCCCTCATGTGATACAATACCAGTTACTACACACCTGGTTATATAGGCACATGCCTGGGGTTTTAACCCTTACATTCTAATAGACACCTAGCCAGTAAATACATCGCCCTCATGTGATACAATACCAGTTACTACACACCTGGTTATATAGGCACATGCCTGGGGTATTAACCCTTACATTCTAATAGACACCTAGCCAGTAAATACAGTCCCCTCATGTGACACAATACCAGTTACTACACACCTGGTTATATAGGCACATGCCTGGGGTTTTAACCCTTACATTCTAATAGACACTTAGCCAGTAAATACATCGCCCTCATGTGATACAATACCAGTTACTACACACCTGGTTATATAGGCACATGCCTGGGGTTTTAACCCTTATATTCTAATAGACACCTAGCCAGTAAATACATCGCCCTCATGTGATACAATACCAGTTACTACACACCTGGTTATATAGGCATACACCTGGGGTTTTAACCCTTACATTCTAATAGACACCTAGCCAGTAAATACATCGCCCTCATGTGATACAATACCAGTTACTACACACCTGGTTATATAGGCATACACCTGGGGTTTTAACCCTTACATTCTAATAGACACCTAGCCAGTAAATACATCGCCGTCATGTGATACAATACCAGTTACTACACACCTGGTTATATAGGCATACACCTGGGGTTTTAACCCTTACATTCTAATAGACACCTAGCCAGTAAATACATCACCCTCATGTGATACAATACCAGTTACTACACACCTGGTTATATAGGCATACACCTGGGGTTTTAACCCTTACATTCTAATAGACACCTAGCCAGTAAATACAGTCCCCTCATGTGATACAATACCAGTTACTACACACCTGGTTATATAGGCACATGCCTGGGGTTTTAACCCTTACATTCTAATAGACACCTAGCCAGTAAATACAGTCCCCTCATGTGACACAATACCAGTTACTACACACCTGGTTATATAGGCACATGCCTGGGGTATTAACCCTTACATTCTAATAGACACTTAGCCAGTAAATACATCGCCCTCATGTGATACAATACCAGTTACTACACACCTGGTGTCAGCCTGTGGAAGGTAATCTCACCCCTGTAAAGGAGAGAGGGAATTTTAGGACCACAACTGCAGTTTTAGGAGTGTTGTGAAAGTATCAATGATTCTGTATAGGTGAATGGAGGCAGCAAAGTTCAGAATCATGGGATACAGTTCACTTTTATTATAAGGATAGGTGTGACAATGGCTGAGACCACAGAGCGTATAGCCCCACTCAGTATTGACATACTGGTTCCCACAAAATAACAAAGATGCAATTGCACGGTTAAAGACTTAAACAGATAATGTCTGTTGATACTTGGCAGCACAGATAACAGTACAAAAATAAGGCAAAAATACAGCTAATGAAATTTGAGCTGTTTAAGGTACTGAGACTGACAACTAACGAAGTTAGGTAATAATTTGAGCATTTGAATACGAAGGCATCCTAACTAAAGGTTCTGAGACATGTCTAGAGTAAATGCTGAATAAAGGTAACTTACTGCGGTATAGGAATGAAGGAAGCGCTATTTAAACTTTCTATAGAAGTAATGGGTGAGCGGTGTCCCGGATACAGAGTAGTTCCCCTGCAGGCTCTGAAGATTTGCAGCGTGTGCGATGGCGTGTGACGTCACCGCTTGCCGGTTCCGGTCCTGTGTTTGGTAGAGAGGTGAGCAGCGTCTGTCTCAAAAGTTGCAAGGAAGTTGAGGGTGAGAAGCTGGATTCAACAATCAAGCAATTTGGTATGAGTAGGAGGGAAATTTAAACTGCTTGATGGGGAGGAGTTATGTAAGTGTGAAAAGACACAGCTATACAAAGGATAAAGCAAAGAACTTAGGCAGTCATGACACCTGGTTATATAAGCATACACCTGGGGTTTTAACCCTTACATTCTAATAGACACTTAGCCAGTAAATACATCACCCTCATGTGATACAATACCAGTTACTACACACCTGGTTATATAGGCACATGCCTGGGGTTTTAACCCTTACATTCTAATAGACACTTAGCCAGTAAATACAGTCCCCTCATGTGATACAATACCAGTTACTACACACCTGGTTATATAGGCACACACCTGGGGTTTTAACCCTTACATTCTAATAGACACTTAGCCAGTAAATACATCGCCCTCATGTGATACAATACCAGTTACTACACACCTGGTTATATAGGCACATGCCTGGGGTTTTAACCCTTACATTCTAATAGACACTTAGCCAGTAAATACATCACCCTCATGTGATACAATACCAGTTACTACACACCTGGTTATATAGGCACATGCCTGGGGTTTTAACCCTTACATTCTAATAGACACTTAGCCAGTAAATACATCGCCCTCATGTGATACAATACCAGTTACTACACACCTGGTTATATAGGCACATGCCTGGGGTTTTAACCCTTATATTCTAATAGACACCTAGCCAGTAAATACATCGCCCTCATGTGATACAATACCAGTTACTACACACCTGGTTATATAGGCATACACCTGGGGTTTTAACCCTTACATTCTAATAGACACCTAGCCAGTAAATACATCGCCCTCATGTGATACAATACCAGTTACTACACACCTGGTTATATAGGCATACACCTGGGGTTTTAACCCTTACATTCTAATAGACACCTAGCCAGTAAATACATCGCCCTCATGTGATACAATACCAGTTACTACACACCTGGTTATATAGGCATACACCTGGGGTTTTAACCCTTACATTCTAATAGACACCTAGCCAGTAAATACATCGCCCTCATGTGATACAATACCAGTTACTACACACCTGGTTATATAGGCATACACCTGGGGTTTTAACCCTTACATTCTAATAGACACCTAGCCAGTAAATACATCACCCTCATGTGACACCTTGTGTGAAGTAAAAAACAGCTAGGAGGCCTCCTAGATAAAGCATAAATAAACTCTCATGCTAAACAATTTGCACCAACAGCATTTATAAAGATCACTTGTTATACATACATCTAACCCAATATTGGTGTTATTTAACAAAACCATAGTAATTATTTCAACATATCGTGTATCATATTTTTTGGTGCTACTGATTGCATGATAAGAAATGTAAAAAATGTAGAAATTGCATTTATAATAGAAAATATCTCATATCCCATACAAATAGCATGATCTTAATACTTGGCCTTTAGATACCATCAGGATCAATGTAGTTCACACAATATAGTACAAATAAATACTGGAATGCACTATGGAAAGAAATATCTACAAAATCTAAAAGATAAAAAGACATGTATAATTATGGAAAACTGTACATGAAAAAACATAAAAATAGATCTAAACAGTATCCATGATCAGTAAAAAGATGACCAATTAATTTCTCTGTTCATCCCCTTAGGTTCCAAAGTATCTAATTTAAAAATCCAAAAAGTTTCACGCTGTTTAAGCAATAGTTCCCTATTCCCTCCCCGTCTGGGGGTTTGGATTTGTTCAATAATCTGGAACCTAAGTTGATTCATTTGATGTCCTGCAGAAATAAAGTGATGGGCCACTGGAGAAGTGAATACTTTACATCTTATGTTACTCTTGTGCTCTGTAATTCGATCTCCAATGCGCCTAGTTGACTCGCCCACATGGGCATTTGATAAGGTAAACTACATACTTCGTATTGCAAGTAAATTAGTCTTTATACTTAAACTTGTAACCAGTATGGGGGTTGAGGAAATATGGACTCTTAATGATGGAACCACAATTTCTACATCCTAAACAAGGAAAACAACCTAAATTCTTTTTGGTAATGTAGCCCTGAGTGCCAGTTCTGCCATATCCAATGTCGACTCTAATGAGTTCATTTTGCAGATTCTTACTGCACTTATAGGCCGGCATTGGAAACTGGCAAAACTCCTCTATATCTAGATTGCATCGCTGAAGAATACCCCAGTGACACCGAATGATCCTAGATACCAAAATACTTTGTCTAGAAAATTCTGATACAAATGTGATCCTATTCCTAACCTTTTTAAGAGATTTAGGTATTAATAAAGATTCCCTTTCAATGGGGAGTACATCATTAATGGTTTTAGAGATGAGTTCATTGAGGTAACCACATTTTAAAAATAAGTTACCCATCTCAATTAATCTGTTTTGAGAAATACTCTCATCATCAACAATGCGTTCCACCCTTAGCATTTGACTACGAGGGATTGATTTAATTAAAGATGGGTGATGAGCACTGTCATAACATAAGACTATTTCTGTCCGTTTCCTTTCTAAAAATGTCAGTAGAAAAACCACAGCCAACTTTCGTGACAGTGACATCAAGAAAATCAGTTTTCACCTCACTGCTAGTAAGCTTAAATGCAATATTAGTTGTTGAAAGAGTTAAATCAACCACAAAAGACTCCAGGGCCCCAACGTCGCCCAGCCAAACCCCAAAAATGTCATCAATGTAGCGCCACCAAGTGGAACCACACTGACAAAACATGGGTTGTTCAAAAACAAATTTCTCTTCAAAAGAGTTCATATAGATGTTGGCATAATTAGGGGCGACGTTAGAGCCCATGGCAGTCCCCTGTAGTTGAAGAAAGACGGTATCTTTTAAAAGAAAATAGTTATTATATAAAATAACCTCAAGAAGCTGTAGTATGAAATAGATCTTACCATCAGAGTAGAGACCACCTGAGTGAAGGGTATTACCCACCGCACCCAATCCACTACAGTGGGGGATGGAAGTATATAAGGTTGGGACGTCTAGACTAAATAATAGGAACTTATCAGTCTGAAGTTGTAAATCTCTCAATTTCACCAGGAAATCATTAGTATCCTTGATAAAAGTACATGACTGCTCCACCAAAGGCCTAAGTACTCTGTATAAATATATAGCTACACTTGAAAAAACAGAATTGGTTCCTGCCAACATAAGATGTAAAGTATTCACTTCTCCAGTGGCCCATCACTTTATTTCTGCAGGACATCAAATGAATCAACTTAGGTTCCAGATTATTGAACAAATCCAAACCCCCAGACGGGGAGGGAATAGGGAACTATTGCTTAAACAGCGTGAAACTTTTTGGATTTTTAAATTAGATACTTTGGAACCTAAGGGGATGAACAGAGAAATTAATTGGTCATCTTTTTACTGATCATGGATACTGTTTAGATCTATTTTGATGTTTTTTCATGTACAGTTTTCCATAATTATACATGTCTTTTTCTTCTTTTTATCTTTTAGATTTTGTAGAGATTTCTTTCCATAGTGCATTCCAGTATTTCTTTGTACTATGATGTGTGAACTACATTGATCCTGATGGTATCTAAAGGCCAAGTATTAAGATCATGCTATTTGTATGGGATATGAGATATTTTCTTTTATATTTCTTATCATGCAGTCAGTAGCACCAAAAAATATGATACACAATATGTTGAAATAATTACTATGGTTTTGTTAAATAACACCAATATTGGGTTAGAAGTATGTATAACAAGTGATCTTTATAAATGCTGTTGGTGCAAATTGTTTAGCATGAGAGTTTATTTATGCTTTATCTAGGAGGCCTCCTAGCTGTTTTTTTTACTTCACACAATGTGTCACATGAGGGGACTGTATTTACTGGCTAGGTGTCTATTAGAATAAAAGGGTTAAAACCCCAGGTGTATGCCTATATAACCAGGTGTGTAGTAACTGGTATTGTATCACAGGATTAAGGGGCATTGGCCCCAAATACAGCTTATGTCACAACATGCCACTACGTGACCACCAGGTTACCAAACACAGCTCATGTCACCACATGCCACTACATGTGACCACAAGCTACACCATAATTGAAACTGTCTAAATCATCAAGCTGCTCCATTGAAGCATTGTATGTGCCTAGGGCACTTATTGTGCATGAAGAAATAGAGCAACAGAAAAATGTTGCCCAGTATGCATTGGCATTCAGATGGTTCAGCAGTGGTGGGGATGGAAATAGACTGCAATAGATTCCTATGGAAGATCAGATTGCACAATACCATTTTACATCCGGGTTATGAAGACGCAAGTACAGTTAGTGACAAACATTACACTGCGAGTGAACTTAATCAAACATTAAAATAAAACACACGACTTGTGGATATTGGTGCCCTGAAGTGACTTTTCCTACATGATATCTCGTAGAAACGCGTTGTGGCCAGACAAATTACAGCCCTTGTGTGTGACCTTTTTATTATACTAGAATGTTTTTTTTTTTTTTTTTAATCCATTTATGAGCTGGGTTCCTTTCTTTGTAAGAGCTGTATTTATAGTTCTATGTTCAGTAAAATAGGTTTTTATTTATTTTGTTCAGTTACTGACCTCAGTATCTCTAACCACACTAAAGTGTATTATGACCCTGGGGATAGTGTCCCTAAGGGTGGGTGGGCAACCAGACGTGGACTTCTTGCCCAGTGTGCTTAAGAGGAACATGGCTGTACCTCACTGACAAGGCAAACAAAAGGCCAAAACGATCTTCTGGGGTTGTCATGTGCCTTATGCAGAGGAGAATTGCCTGGTATTTCGGGGCTGGACAGAGTTTACTCAGTAGGATCAGACTGCTATACTTCAGGAAAGTTCTCCTCTGTGAAAAGCACAACTGGGCTAAAAGAGGCTGCTAATATGTGGTAACTCGTAATAGAACAAGCTACTGAGCTGTTGTTCATTCCTGCCAGACTTCTTGTCTTTCTGTATGTATAACCAGACTAAAGCACTGACAGTTTTTATTAAATCTGCTGGTCTTTCATTTTGTGCCCATAAATGTCCCAAAGTAAATATACTGTACGGTCAATTACCTTGTGTTAGTTTTACACAAACTAAATACAGATGAGTGGGAAGCTCAAACCTCTATACAGTAGAACTAGCTCCTTATTACAGTCACATCACTGGCATCACCTTGTTTTACACAAACTAAATACAGATGAGCTGTTGCTCAGGGATTGTAAAAGGAATCCAGTGGAAACCAAAATGCTCCAGCTGCTGGAATAACCAGCTTCTCTGTGTATTAGTCACATTACCAGCTCTGTATAGTACCACTAGCTCCTCTGTATAGTGCGGTCACATCCCCGGCTCCTCTGTATAGTACGGTCACATCACCGGCTCCTCTGTATAGTACAATAATATCATATTGTGCACAGTGTTGTATTGCACTCAGTGTACACAGGGACAAGCCTTTGAAAGTTAGGGTGGTAAGTGTTGTGGGATTTGTTAAATAAAGGAAGAAGCCATTAGTGTTGGGGGGGGGGGGGGGAGGTGTGACAGTCTGCCTGGTACCCCGACTGGTTACCTCCACCAGTAGGTGTCTCCTACCCTCCAAACCCCTCCAGCAAACAGAAAGCTGACACCAGCCCTTTAACTCAAACAAGAGACAGGAGTCAGATTGAGGTAAAACCAAAATAATCACTCTCTATTGAAAGGTTCACACACATTTTATACACTTCCAGGGACAACCCCCCCCCCCTTATGAATAGACATTAATTAGATAAGCAGGTCAAACATTAGATTCTCATATCAAACAATAGAAATGTCTCCAGATTGTTGGAAAAACATTCAACACCCAACCCTTCACCTGGGGGGTCTAAAGGTGACCAAAACTGGTTCCACAGACCCGGCAAATAGGGTTAAACCCCTGGTCTCTTTGATCATCAGTAAGCAGGAGGCTAGCCCCTAGCCCCATCCAGGAGCCCCAGTGACGCTAATGTTCTTTACAAGGGGATTAGTGTATGGAAGCGTTTGTATTTGTGATTGGGGGTTAGTCTTGGAGGGTTTAGTGCATGAAAGGATAGGCTTTTACGGGTTTAATGTAGCAGGGGGTATGTGTTTAGGTGTTGATGGTGTTGGTGTATAAAGGGGGTGTCTTTAGGATTTGGGGAGAGAGTGCAGACCTCCCAGCCATCCCTATTTGAGAAGTGCAATCTCTATACAGCCGTATATCCTGATTTGCCCACCCACAACAAAAGCAATGTCTCCCTTAAAAAAAAAAAAAAAAAAAAACTTAGTCCCTACTTATCCAAAAATGTTTAGAGGTAAGAGTTAGTTTTGTGGGGGTTTAGTTTATGAAGGGGTGTGTCTTTAGTGGTGAAGTAAGTGTTGGGGAGGTTAGCATATGAAAGGGGTGGGTCTTTAGTGGTGGGGTAAGTGTTGGGGAGGTTAGCATATAAAGGGGGTGTGTCTTTAGTTGTGGGGTAAGTGTTGGGGAGGTTAGTAAATGAAGGGGTGTGTCTTTAGTGGTGGGGTAAGTATTGGGGAGGTTTAGTGTATGAAGGAGTGTGTCTTTAGTGGTGGGGTAAGTGCTGGGGAGGTTAGCATATGAAGGGGGGTGTCTTTAATGGTGGGGTAAGTGCTGGGGAGGTTAGCATATGAAGTGGGTGTCTTTAGTGTTGGGGAGGTTTAGTGTATGAAGGGGGGTGTCTTTAGTGGTGGGGTAAGTATTGGGGAGGTTAGCATATGAAGTGGGTGTCTTTAGTGCTGGGGAGGTTTAGTGTATGAAGGGGGGTGTCTTTAGTGGTGGGGTAAGTATTGGGGAGGTTTAGTATATGAAGGGGTGTGTCTTTAGTGGTGGGGTAAGTGTTGGGGAGGTTTAGTATATGAAGGGGGTGTCTTTAGTAGTGGGTAAGTGTTGGGGAGGTTTAGTATATGAAGGGGTGTGTATTTAGTAGTGGGTAAGTGTTGGGGAGGTTTAGTATATGAAGGGGTGTGTATTTAGTAGTGGGTAAGTGTTGGGGAGGTTTAGTATATGAAGGGGTGTGTATTTAGTGGTGGGGTAAGTCTTGGGGGGGTGTAGGGCAGCACCTTTGCACATTCTAGGGGCGTGATCCGATATACGGCGCAGGTTTCGGCGCAAGCATGGAAACCTGCACCGCCCGTAGTTTCAGCTCGTACAGCGAGCTATCACATATACGGCGCCGGCAGTTGCTAAAGTGCCGTAAGTCTGACAAACTAGCGATGTCCAGAAATCTGCGTAAGTACAAATTCTGGAGTCACCAGTGACTTGCCACCGCCTACAAAAACTGACTAAAATATTAAATCTCCCGTTACTGTCTAACACGCCTCCCAAACATAGCCCGACACGTATACCCCTCTATCTGCAATCCCCCCTCTCACTCCTAAAAATAAATATATTAACCCCTAAACTGTACTGTTGAAATTCTATATTTTAAAACCATACAGAAATGTTTCCTCATATATATATATATATATATATATATATATATATATATATATATATTACATTCCAGTTTACTGCCCCTTTATGCAAGGACTTTCCAGATGCAAGAAGGCATTTTATCTAAGATGTTTGCATCTGCATAACATGTTATACTCTCAGACTAACATTGGTCAGTGTTTGAAATGAGACAAGTTAACTTAAAACTGTTCAGTTTACACTACAGCTGACTTAATTTTGAAATACATACCAACTAGCCTAAATCCTACATTTAACCAGATCTAATGGTATAAGCACCACAGCTTATGGTTCCACCAAGACCATATAGAGTACAGCATTTTTAAAATCCATAAGTACAGCTGATAGATGGGAACATTTGTACACTATATTTGAAGTGGTGCTCTTGGTTGGGGAAAATGAGAAAAAAATCAAACATATGTTAACCTTTTTAAAAGTACTTTTCTTCATCTAGCCATCTACACAGATCATTAATGTACAATTCTGAATTCACAGAATTATTTTTGTTTGCACATTTACAAATATGATTCTTTAAAAAGTGATCTCTTAATTGCTGCAATTTTTTTTATCATGCATGTCACACACTGTTGATTTAGGGGATGCAAGATGCATAAATGTTTCCTCCTGTGAGTGTTTCTGTGGGTGTCTGTGTTTATGTCTTTGTGCTTTGGTTTGTGTCTGAGTGTGTATTTTTTTTTTTCTGTGGGTCTCTCTCTGAGGGTGGAGTGTGTATCTATTTGTGCATTTTCTGTGGATGTCTGTGAGGGTGTGTGTGCATATGTCTTTGAGCTTTTTCTATGGGGGTCTCTGTGAGGGTGTGTGTATGTTTGTCTTTGTGCATTTATTTTCTCTGGATGCCTCTGTGAGGGTGGGTGTGTATGTCTGTGTTTTCTGTGGATGTCTCAGTGAGGGTGTATGTATGTCTATCTGTGTTTTATGTGGTTGTCTCTCTCTGTGTGGGTGTCTCTGTGTGTGTGTGTGTATGTCTTTGTGTGTCTTCTGAGGCTTTCTCTGTCAGTGTTTCCTTGGGTGTATGTGCAAGTTTGAGTTTGTGTGTGTGTGTGTGTGTGTGTGTGTGTCCATTGTCTGTTCCTTTTTAGGACATTTTGACCTTACTACTGATTATTCACATCTTTCTACAGACTTTGAGACTGAGACCTTTACAGAAATCACCAATCCACCATTTAACCTTTAAATTATTGTTTTTTTTTTTTTTTAAATATCTTTATTTTTGCGTGCAACAAACAGATGGAATTAGGTACATTCAGCAGGAGTCAAACAGTACATTGTTACAAGTCAAATAGTACCTTCAGTTTTACAACAGGTCTCTTCAAGTTTCATTGAACTGAATGAGAGACAATATAATCCATTGTGCACTTTTAAAAAAAAAAAAAAAAACCAGTAAAATCAATTAACTCTTAACTCCCAGCTGGCATGGTTACCTCTCAAACTACCTCCCCTCCCCCCCCAGGATGCTCCGGTCACCTAGTTTACCAGTCTCCTCGCAGTGCCGCTTCCAACATGTATTCTGTGTTCCTGAATGGTGTTATGATTTGTGACAGACCCTTCTGTCAGTACTGAAAGAATTAACTTTGTTCAGCTTTAAGAAGCTATTTTCTAAATACCAGGTTGCTGGCATCAGCTATTGTGTGTTGTAATTAAGTTTAAGTGATAAACATTCACATTGTTTAATCCCATCCAGAGAGCAGACGCCCAAGTGATAAGAAAAGCTCAAGTGTGTCTTGTGTTTAACTTGTTTATCTGCTTAAATAATGTAATTCTATTGTGGCATGTCAAAGGGCGTTTTCCCTCTATCTAATGTACAATATTCTTTCAACCCCCCATCTAGGGGCAGACCTGCATAAATACTGGGCATATAGCCTTCAATAAAGCACATTCTGTTTTTACCTTCAATGTGGAGCCTGGTCTCATGTTTGAGGGGGGGAACTGGCTGGGTTGTGAGTTGCTGATCCCATATTCAGGACATCGTTCACCTGGTATTAACCCTTGGTATCCTGTTGGTACCGTAACATGATTATATTACGTGAACTATCTGGGAGTGTACGAATAAAGGGTCCCCACTTATTAAAGAAGGACCGAACTCTAATGGTCATGTCTCCCAGTCCATCAGACTGCTCAATAAATAGTTGCTTCAACAACATCTGTTTTAGTTGTGTGACAGTGGGTGGATTTCGTTTGAGCCAATTTGGATGATGTCTCGCCATCAAAACCATGTTGTGAGTAACCTAATTTTCTTTGGTAGACCCAGAAAGTCAAGGAATACTACATTCTGAAATGACCATTCATCGCAGGGAGCCTGTATCTTTGTTTTACCCAGTGTGCTGTCATCTTCCAAAATCTAACTAATCTGGAGCAACTCCCCAACATGTGTTCAATGTCCGCGTCTATTAGGTTACATCTAGGGCATCTGTTATCTCTGTCTGTTTTCCATCTCTCAAATTTCCTAGGGGTTATATAGCTATCATGGAGCAGTTTAAAATGTGATTCTCTCACCTCTGATGAGAGAGTTGCTAATTTGACTCTGTGTATACTTCTCTCGATCTCTTCTGCTGTTACGGCCATCACTAGTTTTTCGCCCCAGATGGCAGCCAACCTGTCTGTGCAGGCAGTCCCTGTCAGTCTGTTCATTTTTGTGTACAGTGGTGATATGGATGTGGTGCCATGTTTTGCTAGTTCTATGCTCTGTAGTATAGATGTTTGATCTTTAACGCTCCCCTCCTTTTGCAATGTATTAAATTAATGCCTGGCTTGTAGGTAAGCATAATGGTGAGTCCTGGGTAGGTCAAATGTGTCCCTCAAACTTTCAAAGGTCTGCATCTGTCCTCCCTGTGTCATCGCTGTTTGGCCCACTGTGCGCAGTCCCTGACTTCTCCAGTGTAGAAAAGCTCTGGTCGATATGCCCGATGGGAACTCAGGGTTACCACACCATGGCAAATATGAGATCAGCCTATGGTCACTTCCCAGCCTTCTACAAAACTGCCTCCAAGCTCTCGCTGGTTGGCTTAGAAGCTCCATATCTCCTAGGTGTTTAGTCACCTGTGTCTGTGTCATGTGCGGGATCATTTCCAGAGCCCATGGCTTTATCAACTCACCTTCTAGGTTGAGATCTGTGAATTTTCCCTGCCCTGTCATCCAGTCTAACAAATTTACATTGGGCCGCCCAGTTATATAACTCAAAATTGGGTAGAGCTAGCCCTCCCTTCTCCCTCGGGGCCGTGAGTTTGAGATAACTAATCCTATGCTTTTTATCGTTCCAAATAAACTTAATCACCTTTCCTTTGATGTGGTTCAAGTCTGTTTTCCATAGTATTGCTGGTAAAGTTTGGAAAACATAGAGTAGCTTAGGGAAATAAATCATTTTTATAAGTCCAACCCTCCCTGATAAAGACAGAGGCAACAGAGTCCACCATTTAATTAAATTGTCTAGTTTCCTAATTAAGGGACCATAGTTAATGGCGTACCATCTGCGTGGGTCTGCATGCAGTGTAATGCCTAGATATTTGAAGTTTCCGTCTACTATTTTAAAGTCGTATCCGGGAATTTGCTTTCTACCTTTTGACAGTAACCAGAGTAATTCAGTTTTCTCAGTATTGATCTTGTACCCAGAAACTAGACTGAACTCACTGATCGCTGCCATTAGCTTTGGGATATTCCTGTGGGAGTCTTGTACGAATAGTACCATGTCATCGGTGAACAGCGAGACATGTAAGGCCGACTCACCTATGTGCATTCCCTGCATTGTCTGCCTAATTTTTGACCGCCAGTGGCTCTATGACCAAGTCGAAGAGGAGTGGGGAGAGGGGGCAGCCCTGTCTAGTGCCTCTGTGAAGCGTAAAGGGCCTGGTAAGTGTGCCATTAACTAAGAGAAACGCTTGTGGCCTTCTATACAGATTTTCAACAGCTTTAACAAAGGCACCTTCAATAACCATTTTACCCATGGTAGTGTTTAAATGTTCCCACAAGACCTTATCGCAAAGCTTTTTCAGCATCTAAAAATAATAAGGCTGCCTCTGTATGTTTTGCTGTACTTGAATTGTGTTGTGCTATGTTCCAGTAGTATTGAATAATTGTTTGGACTCTTCTAACATTAAGCACTGAGGATCTCCCTTTCACGAAGCCCGTTTGGTCCTCATGAACCAGCAATGGTAGAATATTTGCTAGTCTGTTTGCTAAAATTTTCGTCAAGATTTTAGAGTCCTGGTTGAGCAGGGAAATGGGGCGATATGATTGCGTTAGGAGGGGATCTCTACCTTCCTTCGGAATAATACTTATGTTGGCTTCCGCAAATCTGGGGGAGGGTCTAACCTCATCTCTGAGTAAACCATTGAACAACCGTTCCAGGGCTGGGCTTATATCCGTTCCCATTATCTTATAAAACTCTGCCGGCAGGCCATCTGGCCCTGGAGTTTTTTTCTAATGTTAAATCTTTAATCGTGGCCAGAATCTCAATTTGGGTAATGGGGCAGTTAAGTTTATCTAGTTGGGTACGATCTATTATTGGCAAATTCAACTGTTCCCAGAATCTGTCCTTATCACTAGGCTGTACCTGTTGTGATGAGTAGAGGTCTGTATAAAAGTCAGTAAATGCCTTTTGGATGTTGTAGCGGAGAGCAATATTAAAATACTCCCAATAACCGGACGAAACACAGTTTGGGAGTCAATAACTCACGACCCAGCCAGTTTTCAGGTTTAAAACAGAATGAACTTTTATTAAGGCTCATATGCCCAGTATTTATGCAGGTCTGACCCCCCCAGAAGGGGGGTTGAAAGAATGTTGTACATTGAATGGAGGGAACACGCCCTTTTACATGATACAATAGAATACCTTGCTCAAGCTGATAACAATTTAAACACAGACACACACTTGGCTTTCCTTATCATCTAGGGTCTGCTCTCTGAGGTTGATTAAACAATGGACTGTGTATCAATAACATTAATGACAGTGCACAATAGCTGAGGCTAAAGCTGAACACAGTTAACTCCTTCAGGGCTGACAGAAGGGTCTGTCACATCTACATAGCACAATATACAGCCTATAGACAACCTTTCTTACATTATAGTCCAGAAGTGGCTAGGTTTGCCACAATGCTCCCCCAGAACCAAGCCCGGCATACACAGTCTGATCCCAACGGATCGGCTTGGGGATGTCCGGGGAAGCACTCACAGATCACTTTTCAAGTTCAGTTTGTCTGGACAACCCGTCGGCGTTACCGTTTTGTTTCCCTGGGCGGTAATGGATGGTAAAGTCGAAGGGCTGCAGCGCCAAACTCCAGCGCAGCAGCCTGGCATTGTCCCCGGCCACACGGTTCAGCCACACCAACGGGTTGTGATCTGTGAGTAAGGAAAAAGGTTGTCCATACAGGTACGGCTGCAACTTTTTGAGGACCCACACCACGGCCAGGCATTCTTTTTCGATGGCGGCGTAGCTTACTTCACGGGGCAACAACTTTCGGCTCAAGTAAGCTACGGGGTGTTCTCCGCCATCTGCTCCAACTTGGCTCAGCACTGCCCCCACTCCAAACATCGAAGCGTCTGTGTGAACAAGAAATCTTTTAGTTGGATCGGGTGCAGCAAGTACAGGCGCATTAGTTAGAGCCGTCTTTAGTTGTTGGAATGCCTGCTCACACTCTGGGGCCCAAGTAACTTGTCGGGGAAGGTTCTTACGTGTCAAGTCAGTCAGGGGTTTGGCTAGGGCACTATAATTGGGCACGAACTTTCTGTAGTACCCCGCCGTGCCTAAAAATGCCAGTACTTGGGTCTTGGTCCTAGGGGTGGGCCACTTAGCAACAGCTTCAATTTTGGCCGGTTCGGGTTTCTGGTGCCCGCTCCCCACCCGGTGGCCTAAATACTGCACTTCTGCCATCCCGATATGGCATTTACTAGGTTTCAGGGTCAGCCCTGCCTCCCCTATACGGTCAATAACTGCTCCTATATGCTGTAGGTGTTCTGCCCAGTTCTGGCTATATATGGCAATATCGTCCAGGTATGCGCAGGCATACTCCTGGAACCCGTCCAGTAGCCGATCTACCATCCTTTGAAAGGTCGCCGGAGCGTTCTTCATCCCGAAAGGCATGACCCGAAATTGGTATAGGCCAAACGGGGTGACAAACGCTGACTTGGGGACGGCGTCATCGGCTAGCGGGATTTGCCAGTATCCCTTGCATAAGTCTATGGTCGTAAGATACTGTCCCCTAGCCATTTTATCCAGCAACTCGTCTATCCGGGGCATCGGATAGGCATCAGACACCGTTTTGTCATTTAGCCTCCGGTAGTCAACACAGAAGCGTGTGGTGCCGTCTTTCTTGGGTACCAACACTACCGGGGATGCCCAGGGGCTGTCGGAAGGTTCGATAACCCCTAGTTGCAACATCTCGTCAATTTCTGCCTTCATGTGTGCCTTGACTGCTTCAGGGACACGATACGGGGTCTGCCGCATAGGTAGCTGCCCCGGGGTTTCAACTCGGTGAGTGGCCAGCGGGGTGTACCCAGGTAAGTGGGAGAAGATAGCCCCTTTAGCTACTATCAACTCCTGTACCTGGGCACGCTCCGAAGGGCTTAGCCGCTCCCCCAGCTGAACGCCCCTGGAGGGCTCTATCTGGTCCTCTGATTCTAATAGGTCAGGGAGAGGCAGATTCTCCTGATCCTCAGAGGCCGAGGCGCATATTGCCGCCACGTCCTCCATCCTCTCATGGTAGGGTTTGAGCATGTTCACATGAAGCATGCGTCGCTTCCCTACCCCTGAGCAGGGGCCAATCACATAGGTAGTGTCGCATCGCTGCTCTACGACCTGGTATGGGCCTTGCCAGACGGCCTGCAGCTTGTCGGTGCGTACAGGTTTTAAAATTAAAACTTTCTGCCCCACTTGAAAGCTGCGATCCCTGGCTCCCCTATCGTACCAGCGGCGCTGGCGTTGTTGAGCCGCCTGGAGGTTGGTACGTACAGCCTGGGTTAATGCCTCCAGTCGGTCCCTGAACTCCAGCACGTAAGATACAATGGGTTTACCATCGGGGCTACTCTCTCGCTCCCAATGCTCCCTAATGAGGTTTAATGGCCCCCGCACCCTTCTCCCAAATAGCAATTCGAAGGGGGAAAAACCTGTCGACTCTTGGGGTACCTCCCTATATGCGAAAAGCAGATGGGGTAGGTAGCGCTCCCAGTCCTTATGAGTCTCGCCAAATGTACGGAGCATCTGTTTTAAAGTCCCATTAAATCTCTCACATAACCCATTGGACTGGGGATGGTAGGCTGAGTTAATTATGGGTCTAACACCACATACCCTCCAAAGTTGTTGGGTCACCTCTGCGGTAAACTGGGTTCCCCTATCTGATATTATCTCCTGGGGGAACCCTACCCGGGAAAATATTTTTATTAAGGCTTCAGCTACCGTCTCTGCATGGATGTTGGAGAGCGCAATGGCCTCGGGGTACCTAGTGGCATAGTCCACTACGGTTAAAATGTACCTCTTCCCGGAGGGACTGGGCTTGGGTAGAGGCCCTACGATATCTACTGCTACCCTGCTAAAGGGTTCCTCAATAATGGGTAACGGGCATAATTTAGCCTTAGGGCGGTCACCTCGTTTGCCTACTCGTTGGCACACGTCACAGGAGGTGCAATATTGCCGTACATCTTTAGAGATCCCAGGCCAGAAAAAGGCGTGGGTCAATCTGTAGCGGGTGCGAGTCATTCCCAGGTGGCCTGACAGGGGAATGTCATGAGCTATCCTGAGCAGTTCCTGCCTATAATTCTGGGGTACTACCAGTTGCTTAGTGGTCACGGTGACTGCGCTGCCTACCCCCCGTTCGGCTATGCGGTACAATAACCCTTTCTCCCAGACGTACCGTTCCCCTTCTAACCCAGCCTGATCGGTGTTCCCTTTATCCCGGTATGCCTGCAGCGTGGGGTCAGCTTTCACCTCCGCCTCAAATTGGGTGGGGGTATCCCAAGTCATATGTGTCAAGGGGGTGTCATGGTCTCTTACCTGAGCCTCGTGGTGAGCTGGTGGGGCCGTAGTGCGTGCCTGCTGCCGGGTGGTTACTGGGTGGACCTCCTGATGTGGAGCCTGAGGTACAAAAGCAGAGGTCATCTGACCCAGGTCATTCCCCAGTACAACATCCGCTGGTAGGTTTTGCATTAAGCCCACTTCTACCATGCCCTCCCCTGCACCCCAATCCAAATGAATCTTAGCAGTGGGCAATCGGTATACTGCTCCCCCTGCCACTCGTACTGCCACGGATCCGCCCGTGTGTGCTGTATCTGGCACCAAATGGGGAGCTATCAGGGTTAAAGTAGCTCCCGAATCCCGAAGTCCCTGGACCTCCTTCCCCTCCACGGTCACCAGCTGACGGTGATGTTGCCGGTTATCGGTGGCTCGGACCGACATCACCTCATGCAGAATTCCCAGGGGTTCCCCGGCTGGGGTGCTCAACCCCTCATGAGCGGCTGGCTCCGTTTGGTAATGGTGAGCAGCCGCCCTTGGGGCCAGGTTCTGTCTGACCTGGTTCCAAGCTTGTCTGCTCCGATTTTGGGTGCACTCACGTGCCATATGTCCCCACTGCTTGCAGGTGTGGCATTGTATATTCGCCCGTCCATTGTATCGTGAGGGGGGTGGTGGATTCCCTGGGGCTGGACGAAACGGTGCCGCTGTGGGGTTGTTAGACTGTAGAGGACTGGGCTGTCCTGTGGGTCGAGTGTACGTCTTAGGTAGTAGTCCATGGTGCCTCCTGGCGTCAAAATGCTGGTCTGCTAATCTGGCTGCTTCGGTTAACGTGAGGGGTTTTCGATCTCTCACCCATTCTTGGGCTTCTGGGGACAAGCCGTTAAAGAATTGCTCCAACAGCATCAGTTGTCGCAATTCTTCCATGGTGGTAGCTTGGCTGGCCTGTATCCACCCCTGAGATGCTTGATCCAGCTTGTGGGCCCACTCTGCATGGGAATCTCTCTTTCTGGCTTGCGCAGGCCTCTAAACTTGCGCCGGTATGCCTCTGGGGTAATGGCATATCTTTCCAAGATTGCGCTCTTCACTTTAGCGTAATCCTTGCTGTCCTCCCTGGGTACAGCGCGATACGCTTCCGCTGCCCTACCGGCTAGCTTGCCTGCTAGCACCGGCACCCATACGGACTGCTCCAACTCATGTAACTCGCACAGTCTCTCAAAATCCTGTAAATACCCATCAATCTCATCCTTCTCCTCACAAAACATTTTAAAGGCATGGTATGGGATTTTGGGTCTTACTGGGTTACTGAGTGCTTCCGAAATGGATTCTGCTCGGGAGGATGCATTCCGCGGACTGTGTGCCATCACGTACTCCTGCACATCTGCCATTACCACGGATAGCATGTCCCGTGGTACAGGTTGGGGTAAAAATTCCAGCCTGGTCCTCATTTCCCTCTGGTATAGGGTCTCCTCCATGGCTGCTGGAGGCGTAGCGCTGCGAGCTCTGTCTCCCTCCATCAGCTCTGCAATTAATATAGCCTTGGGTTTGCTGCTGGCTATCTTTCCCCTGGCTTCTAGCAGTTCCTTTAACGTTTGTCTCTTTAGCTTAGAATAATCCGTCTCCATTCACTTCGGTAGTCGGTTCTTTCACTGTATTCTGCTTGCCATTCCCTTTTCTTATTCGGCAGTTACAATTGCACGAATTGCGCTTTTCGGCTGTAAGGTCTGATCCCAACGCTTGCCACCAATTGTAGCGGAGAGCAATATTAAAATACTCCCAATAACCGGACGAAACACAGTTTGGGAGTCAATAACTCACGACCCAGCCAGTTTTCAGGTTTAAAACAGAATGAACTTTTATTAAGGCTCATATGCCCAGTATTTATGCAGGTCTGACCCCCCCAGAAGGGGGGTTGAAAGAATGTTGTACATTGAATGGAGGGAACACGCCCTTTTACATGATACAATAGAATACCTTGCTCAAGCTGATAACAATTTAAACACAGACACACACTTGGCTTTCCTTATCATCTAGGGTCTGCTCTCTGAGGTTGATTAAACAATGGACTGTGTATCAATAACATTAATGACAGTGCACAATAGCTGAGGCTAAAGCTGAACACAGTTAACTCCTTCAGGGCTGACAGAAGGGTCTGTCACATCTACATAGCACAATATACAGCCTATAGACAACCTTTCTTACATTATAGTCCAGAAGTGGCTAGGTTTGCCACAGATGTCCTCCTCCTTATTTAAAACTACGTCGCCTTGTTTAATTGCTAAAATAGGGTTTCTTTTGTTTGACAGTTTCGTCATTCTAGCTAGCAGTTTCCCAGTTCTGTTCCCAAACCTATAATATCTAGCCTGTGTTTTAGCGTGGGCCTTATTGGTTTGCTGAAGTATATAGTCGTCTCTTGTGCGTTTGATTTCCTTGTATTTGAGTCTATTGAGGGGGTTGGGGTTCCTGAGATATTTGTTCCTATCATTCATAATCTGTGCTAATAGGAGCTCTGATTGGGCTTTACTCTTTTTTTTTTATTTTTTTTTATTTTTGCAGCATAAGCAGAAATGACCCCCCCTCAAAACAGCCTTAGCTGCTTCCCAGAACAGGAGTGGATTTTCGACATGCGTGTCATTAAGCTCTACATATGCCAACCATTCCCCCAGTATGTGTCTATAAAAGTTGGGGTCTTTGTATAAGTATGTTGGAAATACCCATTTGTTAGTTTTCCCCCGAGTGGGACTAGCTTGTATCTTAACTGTCACCGGAGCATGGTCTGAAATTGTTATTGGATCTATCTCTGTGCTCACCACTCTGGAACATAACTCTGTGGCTACAAGAAAATAGTCAAGTCTAGCCATAGTGTCTTTTGCTACTGACATGCATGTATAATCATTCTGTTCAGGATATTTGGCTCTCCAAACGTCCTGTAATCCTAGGGCTCTCTTGAAAGTGTGAAGCAACAAAGATTCTTTTTTGGAATTTCTAAAGCTTTGAGGGGTGGCGGTTTTCTTATTTGGGTTGGGGAATCTATCTGCAGGGGCTTGGGGAGCAATATTAAAATCCCCTCAGATAATAATGGGCACTGTTGTGAATTGAATTATCTCCGCTTGTAACTCCCTCCAAAAGTGTTGTTTCTGTTGTTGTGGTCCATACACTCCCACCAAAGCAAATGACATTCCCTGAATTTCCAATTGAAGCATTACATACCTCCCCTCATGATCTATTAGGGTTTTAGTGATAGTGTATGTTAGATTTTTCCTAAAAAAAATAGCTACCCCCCTAGCCCTTTTTGACTCGTATGGAGTATACACAACCTCTCCCACCCAACCCTGCCTCAACTTCTGGTGTTCAAGTTTCGACACATGGGTCTCTTCTAACACAGCTACGTCAACTTTTCTAGAATTTAGGTAACGTAGGATGGATCTGCGCTTTTGCGGAGATGTTATGCCACCTACGTTCCAGCTCATAATATGTAGACTATGCATGATCCCAGTCTAATTTGGGGAGTGTGCTATAAGGTGAAGATTTACATCTAAGTGAACCTGGTGACATAATGTGTATGAGGCATTTTAAATGTCTTGAAAGGGTCTTACCAATGGGTTTTAGAATAGGGACATTTCCCCCAGTCCAGGAGTCCCGGGGAGGGAGGAGAGCACCATGCCAGCTAACTAAAGAAAAAATCAACACAATCAACAATAATAAAAAAAGAATTAGCAAACAGGGTAACAAGCAAGTCTCAGCAAGCAGAGCCAATTGGCTGCCATTCATCATAGTACCTTCTCAGCACCTAGCTCAGTCACTGAGTAAAGACTAACACACCATTGCACTGCACTTTACCTCCTATAATTGGTTTACTCTGGTTTGGTAGTTGTATCTTTCCTCCCCCTCACACTAAGCCAGCCCCTACCTTTTAACTGTATATTTAGGACTACCTTTGAGGGTGTTAAAGAAACCTCCTCCCACCCAAGTCAGGGAAGTTTACCAATCAGGTAGCTAAGTCTCTCTTCCTTGCTACAACTATTCCTTCCCAGCGGCAACTTATAACCTGCAGTATGTGATCCTTACCATACCTCTTCTGACATGGGCTAATATTGTATGTGTTTATATTATTGAAAGCTGGGCAGACATTTAATAAGTCAGGGCAAGGAAGCCCACTTAACAAAGTTGTCCCTGACAGATAAGGGCGATAAATAACAGAACCTACTAACCCGCTACATCTTTTAAAAGCAACACTTATTTCCCAGTAACAATCTCTAAAAGGTGGTTACCATGAGGTGCCCCTTTTTTAACGCAGTATAAGACAATACAATAAATTGAGTGAACCACACTTCTGATTAGCAGAAATGCCACAGTTTTAACAATTTAAAGTCAACAACAACTGAAAACCAGATAGATATGGGGCATGTTCATTTTCATAATATCCTCCATATGATTTGACTCAAAGTGGTGGAGTGTCCCTCGGGTCAATTTTACAAACCTTCTACCCAATGATCTGAACATATTACCAGTCCCTTGAGTAGTAAGCACCACCATCTCAGGTTTCCTTGTCAGCCAACTCCTGCTCGAGCCTCAGGAACTTCTGTAGCTGTCTGGGATCATCAAAAAACTTAATATCTTGCTGGGTCTGGAGCTTGAGTTTCACTGGGAACAGTAAGGACACAGAGCGCCCCGCCTCTATCAAAGTTTTACAGTAGGGAGAGAACTCTCTCCTTCTCCTAGAGATCTCTGCAGAGTAGTCCTGAAAAATGAGAATCTTCTTCCCCTCAAACATCAAAGGAGAACATTGACGGTAGGCTCTCAGAATCAAAATCTTGTCCTTGGGGGGGCGGAGCCAACTGTGAAACTGTTAGGACGCACGTTTCAATAGCTCTGGCCATTCCTGTTATAAAATAAGAATTTGCCTACTATACAAGCTTTTATATTGGACCATTGAGGAATATTAGTGAGTGTGGACGACCCATACACCTAATTCAAAGCTGACCACTGCTACATTGACGAAACATCGCCATCTTTTGGCCTACGCAACATTCACATAGATGTACGAGACTGTTCAGAGTTGCCTGAATCATTTTAAGATTTGATATCTACTACCGCACCTTACCATGGATACCGCAGAGCGCATTATGGGAGAGATACACCGCTTTCTAAACAGCTACTGGGATGTGTTTACATACTCTAACGTGTTAGCACCTCGGCAGACGGAAGCAGTGTCCGTTGCCTGTTCTGATCATACTCCTATTGCTATCATTGTTCCCGAGAGGGGGGGGGCGCTTTGGGGCCCCGGCGCTCCTCACCTCCTCAACACCACCTACAGAAAACTTTGGGAATGAAGAGTGCGGTGGCAGTAGCCCATTCAATCATAACGGAAGAGGGTGGCCACCTTTTTGGAGCTGATCGCTCAATACCCCTGAGCACTACCTACAACATATTAGTTGCAGCGGATTGCGACCCCCTGGAGCGGCATCGCGTGTCTCCTGAAGTGACACGTAGCGGGTTGTTTGGTCTGAGACAGTCAGGTCGGCTCAACGAGAAGGTAACCCAAGGCATGCTTTACCGCATTGTCTTGGAACTTTTTTCATTATTGGACTGCCTTGCCTGGTTTAGCTGGATTGCCACAGTTCACAGCCTTCAACTCCATGGTGGCCTTAAGAAAAAATATCCTGAAAACCGGAATGGGTTAAGTTCCTCTTTGTTTAGGCGTCTCTCTTAGCCTTATAAGATTGATAATATGACCTATTCATGGACGGATTGCCTATTATTTATCTGGGACTTAACTATCCTAACTGTATTGTTAGACCAACTTTGTTTCATACTAGGTGCTGAACATTTCCAGGATCTTTTAATGTACTGTTGGACTTTCATATATCATTGTGGGTCACATATGTTTGTTTTAAAGCTCATGCTACTTTATTAGAGTTCATTGTTGCAGGGTTTCCTTTTCCATAGTTCTTTGGTTATTGTCCATTCCTATTTAGAGTTTTAGGGGGCAAACTCGTTGATTTGCTGATATGGCCATTACTGATGAGGGGTGGCATGTAGTGATGCAGCCAGATTTTTGTTAAAGTTACTAGAGTGGGCTGGACCCACATTGATAATCCTATTTTGGACCTCCCTGCATTTTACATATATTAGCCCTATGCATGTAGTCCTTCTCTCCGTTTACAATTGATGCTTACTGTATTATGTCCCCCTGAACACCTCTTACACATATTACTGAGCCCAAGTGATTCTAAATGTCTTCTCAGGTAACAGTCATCCTGGCACGCATAATACACCATTTGGATTGCTCGCACTTTCTGGCCAGACTTTATTTTACCAGCCCTGATACCTACCCATGGCCCTTGAAGAGCCCCTATATTTATTTATGTATGTTGACCCTGATAGGTTCCAAATGTGTTGTCAATGTACCACCCTTTGAAGCCTCACACAACCTCTCAGGGTTGATAACTGCGGGTTTTAACCCCTCACCTTTTTTCACTTATTATGAGATATATGGGGGTTTAATGTACACGAATAGGCCTGGTCTTAAATTGATGTTTTCATAGTAACTACCGAATGTTTTAACCATCAACATATGCAATATACTTGTTATATTTCGCCTCACATGTGCCAGCTCTACATTTATAGTTTACTGTTATACTGGTTTCTTATGTTTGAGATATGCTTTATCTTCCTTAAGCTAGTTCACCATGGTTTGACAGTTTCACAAGTAATATACTGTAGTTATTGTATTTAATTTACCACCTCCCCTCCCCCCCCCTCCATAATATACCTCCTACCCTTGGAGGGTTAACTATGTGGCTTCTCTTGCCTATGCCGCAACCAAATTGTTGTTTCTACATATTTTACCATACTATTTACACAGTGGAGTAATACTCCCATAATATCTTTTTTGTTTCCATATACCATGTTAATTGCTAATTTACTTTAAGCTTACAAATCCAGAAGTGATCATTCACACTTTTCATTTATAAAAAGAGGTTCCAATCTTTTCTATAAGATTATACACATAAAAAATTGCACTCTTCTACTTATATAGAAATCATCAAACTGTAATGTACTATTTCTATTTGTTTTCACGTTGTGTTGTTTCATATATGTTGTAACACTTTTGCACAGTTTAGGTAGCGTATCATCATCACCTGTCTAGGGCCTCTGCCAGACTTTGGGTCTTGGTTGATATTACCCACTCTGTGGGCTCTTTCAGCTACACATGGTATACCTTCTGGTTGTAATTTCAATAGAGCAGGCAAGGTTTTTTTCTGCGAATTCCAGCAGGTCAGTATTCAAAACAGATTTTGGTAGGCCCACAATGCGTAAGTTATTCCGCCGTGAGCGGTTTTCGAGGTCATCAATTTTTACAAACAACAACTTATTTTGGGCCTCCAGAGCTGCTACTTTGCTGGAATTTTCTCGTTGCCTAATTTCTCCATCTCCCACTCTTTGCTCAATGTGTTGGAGCCTAGAGGAGAATGATTTGAATTCCGACGACAGAGTCCATCCCTGTCTGCAACTGCTCTATTTTGGGCAAAAATAGCACTGATATCTGGGATACTATAGGATGAGTTTCTGATGACACCTCATCTCCAGTCGCCATAACATCAGCAGCATGGACCTCCACCACAGACTTGGCTTTTTTATCTTGGTGTTTCTGTCTGCCCGACATTTTGCCAGTGGTCTTCACAAAGCTTGTATAGTACCTCTGCATGCACTATATATCTGTTCAGATTGGGGCTAATAACCACAAAGCAGGCCGTAAATGGTTGTTTGATCAAGGCCTGAAAAGGGGGAAATGACCAATACAGTGTTGGATGTTGTTGTTAATGTCTTTTAGTGACACAGCTGGGGGAGAATGGTGGAGGGTTTAGTGCAGCGCCAGAGATTTACCTCATTTCTAGAGTCTTTCCATCCTTCTCATAGCCATACAAAGACACGCAAAAAGTCCACATCACCAGACCCTTTCTCCCTCTATTAAACCTTCAGTGCGTGTTCCGCTAGTGTGATGTAGGCGTCTGTGGTGTGGCACAGTCTTCCCTGAGGGCACCTGACCTTCTTATAATTCCAATACTGATCACTCCCTTAGAAGTAGATCTGTCGCTTCCTTTTGTTTTTTGTTCCAATAGGGGTTAATACTGTTCCGCTCTAGGTGCAGGCCTGTCTGCCACGTGGCCAACTATCTGCTCTGAAGTGTTGGGGATTAGAGCTGAACTGCTTTTTAACTGAAGTGTGATGCGATGCTGGGATTTACTTTTGCACCAAATAGGTATGGGTCAGGTCTGTGCATAAGTCGTAGGTGTGCAGTGAACTTACAGACTTCTGTGGCGCCAAGATAGCGGTTCTCCTTCACTCAGCTCCCGAGTCCCAAAGCTCCAGCACCCCTCCGACTTGTCAACGATCTCCTTAGCTGCCGAGGAGAACCAGGTGCCTGCTGTGATCTTGACAGTGTTGGGGAGTGAGCCCTTGTAGCACCGCAGCCGCGGCGTCTCTCATCAACACTTACGCCGTTCCGGTGGGGGAGCCGTTGGCTTTGGCTCCGTGCTGCATAAGTGTCCAGACAGGTCCAGGTGACTATCTGTCAAGGCTGGCAAGCTTTTTAGGCGAAAGCGGTGCAGATATAAGGAGGTTAGTTGTCCATTTCCACGGAGCTCCTTCTTCTTGCGACCGCTTCCTATGCCCGCCCACCGGAAGTCCTTTAAATTATTGTTTAGGCAGTTCAGGGCCCTTCCTTTCAGCCACTGCTTGCTGTTGTCGTCATTTAGTTGGCATCTTCCTTTACAAAAAGATAATCGGAACTCCATATTTTATTTTGTAAATCTCCTCCTTTTTTTTACAAAACTGTAGTTTACCTCATTACTTGTCAGGTCAATGTAAACAAGTGCTGAGTGTCTGTGTCTGAGTGTGTTTGTTTACGTGTCTGCTAGAGAGTCTATATGTGAATCCTTATGTGTGAGTTTGTCTGTGTGTTTGTATGTTACTACCTTTACAACATTTCCAAGTTTAAATAGACACTTAAAGGGACAGTAAACACCAGAATTGTTGTTGTTTAAAAAGGTAGATAATCCCTTTATTACCCATTCCCCAATTTTGCAGTTATAATAATATACTTTTTACCTCTGTGATTACCCTGTACCTAAGCCTCTGCAGACTGCCCCTTATCTCAGTTATAATAATATTCTTTTTACCTCTGTGATTACCTTGTATCTAAGCCTCTGCAGACTGCTCCTTATCTCAGTTATATTAATATACTTTTTACCTCTGTGATTACCCTGTACCTAACCCTCTGCAGACTGCCCCTTATCTCAGTTATATTAATATACTTTTTACCTCTGTGATTACCCTGTACCTAAGCCTCTGCACACTGCTCCTTATCTCAGTTATATTAATATACTTTTTACCTCTGTGATTACCCTGTACCTAAGCCACTGCAGACTGCCCCTTATCTCAGTTATATTAATATACTTTTTACCTCTGTGATTACCCTGTACCTAACCCTCTGCAGACTGCCCCTTATCTCAGTTATATTAATATACTTTTTACCCCTGTGATTACCCTGTATCTAAGCCTCTGCAGACTGCCCCCTTATCTCAGTTATATTAATATACTTTTTACCTCGGTGATTACCTTGTATTTAAGCCTCTGCAGACTGCTCCTTATCTCAGTTATATTAATATACTTTTTACCTCTGTGATTACCCTGTATTTAAACCTCTGCAGACTGCTCCTTATCTCAGTTATATTAATATACTTTTTACCCCTGTGATTACCCTGTATCTAAGCCTCTGCAGACTGCTCCTTATCTCAGTTATATTAATATACATTTTACCTCTGATTACCTTGTATCTAAGCCTCTGCAGACTGCTCCTTATCTCAGTTATATTAATATACATTTTACCTCTGTGATTACCTTGTATCTAAGCCTCTGCAGACTGCTCCTTATCTCAGTTATATTAATATACATTTTACCTCTGTGATTACCGTGTATTTAAACCTCTGCAGACTGCTCCTTATCTCAGTTATATTAATATACTCTTTACCTCTGTGTTTACCCTGTATCTAAGCCTCTGCAGACTGATCCTTATCTCAGTTATATTAATATACTTTTTACCTCTGTGTTTACCCTGTATCTAAGCCTCTGCAGACTGCTCTTTATCTCAGTTATATTAATATACTTGTTACCTCTGTGATTACCTTGTATCTAAGCCTCTGCAAACTGCCCCCTTATTTCAGTTCTTTTGACAGACTTGCATTTTTAGCCAATCAGTGCTTGCTCTTAGGAGCTTCACGTGCCGGAGCTCAATGTTATCTATATGAAACACATGAACTAACGCCCTCTAGTGGTGAAAAACTGTCAAAATGCATTCAGATTAGAGGCAGTCTTCAAGGTCTAAGAAATTAGAATATGAACCTCCTAGATTTAGCTTTCAACTAAGAATACCAAGAGAACAAAGCAAAATTGATAATAAAAGTAAAATGGAAAGTTGTTTAAAATTACATGCCCTATTTAAATCATGAAATATTTTTTGTGACTTTACTGTCCCTTTAAAAATAAAGTGAATATACATTTTAGTCACTTGGTCAAAAATTGCACTTGTCAAAGGAGGGGGCTGATCGATGGTTAAGTCAGGGGCCCCAAAATTTCTAGTGGCGGCCCTGCACAGGGCCTCTGTCAGTAAGCTCCCTCACACACAGGGCCTCTGTCAGAGAGAGAGGCCCTGTGTGTGAGGGAGCTTACTGACAGAGGCCCTATGTGTGAGGGAGCTTACTGTCTGTAAGCTCCCTCACACACAGGGCCTCTGTCAGTAAGCTCCCTCACACATAGGGCCTCTCTCTGTCTGTAAGCTCCCTCACACATAGGGCCTCTCTCTGTCTGTAAGCTCCCTCACACATAGGGCCTCTCTCTGTCTGTAAGCTCCCTCACACATAGGGCCTCTCTCTGTCTGTAAGCTCCCTCACACACAGGGCCTCTGTCTGTAAGCTCCCTCACACATAGGGCCTCTCTCTGTCTGTAAGCTCCCTCACACACAGGGCCTCTCTCTGTCAGCTCCCTCACACACAGGGCCTCTCTCTGTCAGCTCCCTCACACACAGGGCCTCTCTCTGTCAGCTCCCTCACACACAGGGCCTCTCTCTGTCAGCTCCCTCACACACACAGGGCCTCTCTCTGTCAGCTCCCTCACACACACAGGGCCTCTCTCTGTCAGCTCCCTCACACACACAGGGCCTCTCTCTGTCAGCTCCCTTACACACACAGGGCCTCTCTCTGTCAGCTCCCTTACACACACAGGGCCTCTCTCTGTCAGCTCCCTTACACACACAGGGCCTCTCTCTGTCAGCTCCCTTACACACACAGGGCCTCTCTCTGTCAGCTCCCTCACACACACAGGGCCTCTCTCTGTCAGCTCCCTCACACACACAGGGCCTCTCTCTGTCAGCTCCCTCACACACACAGGGCCTCTCTCTGTCAGCTCCCTTACACACACAAGGCCTCTCTCTCTCTGTCAGCTCCCTTACACACACAGGGCCTCTCTCTCTCTGTCAGCTCCCTTACACACACAGGGCCTCTCTCTCTCTGTCAGCTCCCTTACACACACAGGGCCTCTCTCTCTCTGTCAGCTCCCTTACACACTCAGGGCCTCTCTCTCTCTGTCAGCTCCCTTACACACTCAGGGCCTCTCTCTCTCTCTGTCAGCTCCCTTACACACACAGGGCCTCTCTCTCTCTCTGTCAGCTCCCTTACACACACAGGGCCTCTCTCTCTCTCTGTCAGCTCCCTTACACACACAGGGCCTCTCTCTCTCTGTCAGCTCCCTTACACACACAGGGCCTCTCTCTCTCTCTCTCTCTGTCAGCTCCCTTACACACACAGGGCCTCTCTCTCTCTCTCTCTCTGTCAGCTCCCTTACACACTCAGGGCCTCTGTCTCTCTGTCAGCTCCCTTACACACACAGGGCCTCTCTCTCTCTCTGTCAGCTCCCTTACACACACAGGGCCTCTCTCTCTCTGTCAGCTCCCTTACACACACAGGGCCCCTCTCTCTCTCTCTCTCTGTCAGCTCCCTTACACACTCAGGGCCTCTGTCTCTCTGTCAGCTCCCTTACACACACAGGGCCTCTCTCTCTCTGTCAGCTCCCTTACACACACAGGGCCTCTCTCTCTCTCTGTCAGCTCCCTTACGCACACAGGGCCTCTCTCTCTCTGTCAGCTTCCTTACACACACAGGGCCTCTCTCTCTCTGTCAGCTCCCTTACACACACAGGGCCTCTCTCTCTCTGTCAGCTCCCTTACACACACAGGGCCTCTCTCTCTCTCTGTCAGCTCCCTTACACACACAGGGCCTCTCTCTCTCTCTCTCTCTCTCTCTCTCTGTCAGCTCCCTTACACACACAGGCCCTCTCTCTCTCTCTCTTTCTCTCTCTCTCTCTCTCTCTCTCTCTCTCTCTCTCTCTCTCTGTCAGCTCCCTTACACACACAGGGCCTCTCTCTCTCTCTCTCTCTCTCTCTCTCTCTCTCTCTCTCTCTCTCTCTCTCTCTCTCTCTCTCTGTCGGCTCCCTTACACACACAGGGCCTCTCTCTCTCTGTCGGCTCCCTTACACACACAGGGCCTCTCTCTCTCTGTCAGCTCCCTTACACACACAGGGCCTCTCTCTCTCTGTCAGCTCCCTTACACACTCAGGGCCTCTCTCTCTCTGTCAGCTCCCTTACACACACAGGGCCTCTCTCTCTCTGTCGGCTCCCTTACACACACAGGGCCTCTCTCTCTCTGTCAGCTCCCTTACACACACAGGGCCTCTCTCTCTCTGTCAGCTCCCTTACACACACAGGGCCTCTCTCTCTCTGTCAGCTCCCTTACACACACAGGGCCTCTCTCTCTCTGTCAGCTCCCTTACACACACAGGGCCTCTCTCTCTCTGTCGGCTCCCTTACACACACAGGGCCTCTCTCTCTCTGTCAGCTCCCTTACACACACAGGGCCTCTCTCTCTCTGTCAGCTCCCTTACACACACAGGGCCTCTCTCTCTCTGTCAGCTCCCTTACACACACAGGGCCTCTCTCTTTCTGTCAGCTCCCTTACACACACAGGGCCTCTCTCTCTCTGTCAGCTCCCTCACACACAGGATAAACAGGCTCCTCTGTATGAGAGGCATATGCTCTAATCTCAGTGAATCACAGCGTGACATAAAGGATCAGTAACTGCCCCTGTACTAAAATACCTGGGTGCTCTTGGAACAAGAGGATGATTTACACAGAGCACAGCCTGCGGCTTATCAGCCATTTGAGGAATTTCCACTTGAAAGCATTGGTGTGACCTCAGAACAGATGACCCCTCACCCCTCTCACCCCTCTCAGGCCATCACACATTCATTCTAGGGAAAGTAAACGCCTTCCTGCTCCTGTGTTTGTGTGACCTCAGTACAGATGACCTCTCACCCCCTCAGGCCATCACACATTCATTCTAGGGAAAGTAAACGCCTTCCTGCTCCTGTGTTTGTGTGACCTCAGTACAGATGACCCCTCACCCCCCTCAGGCCATCACACATTCATTCTAGGGAAAGTAAACGCCTTCCTGCTCCTGTGTTTGTGTGACCTCAGTACAGATGACCCCTCTCACCCCCCTCAGGCCATCACACATTCATTCTAGGGAAAGTAAACGCCTTCCTGCTCCTGTGTTTGTGTGACCTCAGTACAGATGACCCCTCACCCCTCTCACCCCCCTCAGGCCATCACACATTCATTCTAGGGAAAGTAAACCCTGCTCCTGTGTTTGTGTGACCTCAGTACAGATGACCTCTCACCCCCCCTCAGGCCATCACACATTCATTCTAGGGAAAGTAAACCCTGCTCCTGTGTTTGTGTGACCTCAGTACAGATGACCCCTCACCCCTCTCACCCCCCTCAGGCCATCACACATTCATTCTAGGGAAAGTAAACGCCTTCCTGCTCCTGTGTTTGTGTGACCTCAGTACAGATGACCCCTCACCCCTCTCAGGCCATCACACATTCATTCTAGGGAAAGTGAACGCCTTCCTGCTCCTGTGTTTGTGTGACCTCAGAACAGATGACCCCTCACCCCCCTCACCCCCCTCAGGCCATCACACATTCATTCTAGGGAAAGTAAACCCTGCTCCTGTGTTTGTGTGACCTCAGTACAGATGACCTCTCACCCCCCTCAGGCCATCACACATTCATTCTAGGGAAAGTAAACGCCTTCCTGCTCCTGTGTTTGATCCCACACACAGCACTTTATTCTGTTAGATAATCCCAAACCCCAGGGAGCATTTAAACAAAAACTCTAAAGGCCACTATGAAGGCGATTTATCAAGCTGAGGCAGACAGGGGAGTACCTGTCCGCCGCAGTTAGCCTCTGGCGGGCTGAATTCCCCATGTGAAATTCTGCATTGCAAACTAGCGCTATTTTGCGCTCACATGCAATCCTGCCCCTTGCCCATGCACAGCCAATCATGCGTGGGCAGGAGCTGTCAATCTCCCCAGTCGGACTAGACCGCAGAGATTGAATTTTGCCACTTTAGAGGTGGCGAAGGATTAAAGAAGCAGCAGTCTGATGACCGCTGCTTGTTAAATATGGCGTGCAGGTTCTCTTGTGTCTGATGACCGCTGCTTAAGTACGGCGTGCAGGTTCTCTTGTGTCTGATGACCGCTGCTTGATAAATACTGACTGCAGGTTCTCTTGTGTCTGATGACCGCTGCTTAAGTACGGCGTGCAGGTTCTCTTGTGTCTGATGACCGCTGCTTGATAAATACTGACTGCAGGTTCTCTTGTGTCTGATGACCAATGCTTGATAAATACGGACTGCAGGTTCTCTTGTGTCTGATGACCCCTGCTTGATAAATACTGACTGCAGGTTCTCTTGTGTCTGATGACCTCTGCTTGATAAATACTGACTGCAGGTTCTCTTGTGTCTGATGACCGCTGCTTGATAAATACTGACTGCAGATTCTCTTGTGTCTGATGACCGCTGCTTGATAAATACTGACTGCAGATTCTCTTGTGTCTGATGACCGCTGCTTGATAAATACTGACTGCAGATTCTCTTGTGTCTGATGACCGCTGCTTGATAAATACTGACTGCAGGTTCTCTTGTGTCTGATGACCGCTGCTTGATAAATACTGACTGCAGGTTCTTTTGTGTCTGATGATTGCTGCTTGATAAATACTGACTGCAGGTTCTCTTGTGTCTGATGACCTCTGCTTGATAAATACTGACTGCAGGTTCTCTTGTGTCTGACCACTGCCTGATAAATACTGACTGCAGGTTCTCTTGTGTCTGATGACCTCTGCTTGATAAATACTGACTGCAGGTTCTCTTGTGTCTGATGACCACTGCTTGATAAATACTGACTGCAGGTTCTCTTGTGTCTGATGACCGCTGCTTGATAAATACTGACTGCAGGTTCTCTTGTGTCTGATGACCTCTGCTTGATAAATACTGACTGTAGGTTCTCTTGTGTCTGATGACCTCTGCTTGATAAATACTGACTGCAGATTCTCTTGTGTCTGATGACCTCTGCTTGTTAAATACTGACTGCAGGGTCTCTTGTGTCTGACCTCTGCTTGATAAATACTGACTGCAGGTTCTCTTGTGTCTGATGACCTCTGCTTATTAAATACTGACTGCAGGGTCTCTTGTGTCTGACCTCTGCTTGATAAATACTGACTGCAGGTTCTCTTGTGTCTGACCTCTGCTTGATAAATACTGACTGCAGGTTCTCTTGTGTCTGATGACCGCTGCTTGATAAATACTGACTGCAGGTTCTCTTGTGTCTGATGACTGCTGCTTGATAAATACTGACTGCAGGTTCTCTTGTGTCTGATGACCTCTGCTTGATAAATACTGACTGCAGGTTCTCTTGTGTCTGATGACCGCTGCTTAAGTACGGCGTGCAGGTTCTCTTGTGTCTGATGATCGCTGCTTGATAAATACTGACTGCAGGTTCTCTTGTGTCTGATGACCGCTGCTTGATAAATACTGACTGCAGATTCTCTTGTGTCTGATGACCGCTGCTTGATAAATACTGACTGCAGATTCTCTTGTGTCTGATGACCGCTGCTTGATAAATACTGACTGCAGGTTCTTTTGTGTCTGATGATTGCTGCTTGATAAATACTGACTGCAGGTTCTCTTGTGTCTGATGACCTCTGCTTGATAAATACTGACTGCAGGTTCTCTTGTGTCTGATGACCTCTGCTTGATAAATACTGACTGCAGGTTCTCTTGTGTCTGACCACTGCCTGATAAATACTGACTGCAGGTTCTCTTGTGTCTGATGACCTCTGCTTGATAAATACTGACTGCAGGTTCTCTTGTGTCTGATGACCGCTGCTTAATAAATACTGACTGCAGGTTCTCTTGTGTCTGATGACCACTGCTTGATAAATACTGACTGCAGGTTCTTTTGTGTCTGATGATTGCTGCTTGATAAATACTGACTGCAGGTTCTCTTGTGTCTGATGACCTCTGCTTGATAAATACTGACTGCAGGTTCTCTTGTGTCTGATGACCTCTGCTTGATAAATACTGACTGCAGGTTCTCTTGTGTCTGACCGCTGCCTGATAAATACTGACTGCAGGTTCTCTTGTGTCTGATGACCTCTGCTTGATAAATACTGACTGCAGGTTCTCTTGTGTCTGATGACCTCTGCTTGATAATTACAGACTGCAGATTCTCTTGTGTCTGATGACCTCTGCTTGATAAATACTGACTGCAGATTCTCTTGTGTCTGATGACCTCTGCTTGATAAATACTGACTGCAGGTTCTCTTGTGTCTGATGATCGCTGCTTTATAAATACTGACTGCAGGTTCTCTTGTGTCTGATGACGGCTGCTTGATAAATACTGACTGCAGGTTCTCTTGTGTCTGATGACCGCTGCTTGATAAATACTGACTGCAGGTTCTCTTGTGTCTGATGACCTCTGCTTGATAAATACTGACTGCAGGTTCTCTTGTGTCTGATGACCTCTGCTTGATAAATACTGACTGCAGGTTCTCTTGTGTCTGATGACCTCTGCTTGATAAATACTGACTGCAGGTTCTCTTGTGTCTGATGACCTCTGCTTGATAAATACTGACTGCAGGTTCTCTTGTGTCTGATGACCACTGCTTGATAAATACTGACTGCAGGTTCTCTTGTGTCTGATGACCTCTGCTTGATAAATACTGACTGCAGGTTCTCTTGTGTCTGATGACCTCTGCTTGATAAATACTGACTGCAGGTTCTCTTGTGTCTGATGACCACTGCTTGATAAATACTGACTGCAGGTTCTCTTGTGTCTGACCTCTGCTTGATAAATACTGACTGCAGGTTCTCTTGTGTCTGATGACCACTGCTTGATAAATACTTAAGGGATTAAATGCCATATCCTCCTCTGTGGAAAGAATAACTTATAACTATATACATTCTTGGTTTAACATAAACTCAACTTAATTTCTAAACGTAGAAATAAATAACACAACACAATAACGACACAACAACTTTTTATGGTTAGAGAAAACCCGCAGGTCACGTTTATTGTGGCAACACAAGAGCTAACGACCGTCTGAATAAACATGGACCAGGGGGGCGGCAATCCGGTACTAGCTAAAACGTTGTAACCCATGCTAACAAGATGGGCAGTACCAGGGCGCAGGAGAAGAAGCAGAGCGTAGCTCAATACTATAAAAACAGGGAATTCTCTGCATCGGAATCACACGGGCAGGGAACACCCCAGACGCGCGTCTGGGGACTTCATCCCTGGCCGGAAGTGCCGTCACTCTACCTCGATCACATCCTGCCCCCGGACACTGTCCACCCGCCAGCCCAGGGTGCAAACCACCACTCCGTACCAGTAAGGGGCCAGGTTCAAAAAGGTGCGTAAACCAGATTGAAATACCTGGGGAGCTGAAACTTAACGTCCTTGGACTTAGAGAAATAGGCTGGTTAGCCCTCGTCAAGCCTTCGGATAGCCCTAGTCCCTGGGGACCACCATAAGGACGGATCCCCCTACTGATTGCAAAATAATAAACAAAGGGAGGGAAGGGTGGGGAAAAACTTTGAGAAAAACAGCAGAAAGAGGACATGTGCTTCCTGAACTGGGCTTAAAAAGGTAAGCTGGAACCCCTCCTCTCTTTCTGCAACATTGTTTCACACACACAACACAACACTCCCCTCCTCCGTCTTGGCCTTAACCCTTATGTGCATTCCAGGCAATTTGCCTTACATTTCCTTAAGGGATTAAATGCCATATCCTCCTCTGTGGAAAGAATAACTTATAACTATATACATTCTTGGTTTAACATAAACTCAACTTAGTTTCTAAACGTAGAAATAAATAACACAACACAATAACGACACAACAACTTTTTATGGTTAGAGAAAACCCGCAGGTCACGTTTATTGTGGCAACACAAGAACTAACGACCGTCTGAATAAACATGGACCAGGGGGGCGGCAATCAGGTACTAGCTAAAACGTAGTAACCCATGCTAACAAGATGGGCAGTACCAGGGCGCAGGAGAAGAAGCAGAGCGTAGCTCAATACTATAAAATCAGGGAATTCTCGGCATCGGAATCACACGGGCAGGGAACACCCCAGACGCGCGTCTGGGGACTTCATCCCTGGCCGGAAGTGCCGTCACTCTACCTCGATCACATCCTGCCCCCGGACACTGTCCACCCGCCACGAGATCGCCCAAATATCAAGGGCCACTCTCGCCGCCACCCAACTCACACAAATAGGAGTAGGGACTGACGTATATCTTCAATAAACAGGTCCATGCCATGGTCCGTAAGATGGACCCCGTCGCCTCGGTACAGGCTCCGGTCAGCGGCCGTAATGAACTTGTGTTCCACAACAAAACCACCTAGCTCGCACATAAGCTTCCTAACATCTCTATTGAGCTTCTTGCGAACTTGGAACGCTGCCCTATGATTAGCCATGTGTCTCCACTTCAACCTCGGTATAATGTTTGACCAGCCCATTCTCACACCAGGCAACCAAGCTTTAAAGGTGCGCAGATCTGATTGGATCACTGCGCTCAAGTCCCGGCCGGGAATTGAGCCGAGATCATTTCCACCTAAGTGGATGATCAGAACATGGGGTTTCTCCCACTGCCTCATGGCGGATTGCAGTAACCCAGGCAGATCTGCCCAGCAAAGGCCTCTCCTCCCTAACCACCTAACTACCACCCTAGAGAATGAGAACCCAAACTGCTGCCCTCCAGGTTGCGATGCTGCTCGGATAGCCGCCCAGTGTACGAACGAGTGCCCAACGATCCAGGCATATAATGGCAGAGCAGTGTGCAACATTATCAACCAGCAAATATTAACATTGGGATATAAGTGGCCTAACGTAAATCTGATACCTCTTAGACTTCCACCTCCCAAGCGCCATTATGCGGTCAGCCGACCAGCCTAAAGTCGCCGCCGTCGTAGCAGCTCCAACCCTAAAGGAGTGAGGAGCTATGGTATTGGGATTCAAGCCTACTTTTTTAGCCGCCCACCCCAAAACCTTCCGAAATTGAAACCTCGTCAGGGGGGTACCATCCTGATGAATTAAAAATCTAACCGCACCCACTGGACGCCTGTCCGAGAAGGTCTTCAACAGTGCACTAGGGCAGCAGGCGGAACCCGCATGCGCGGGTAGCGACAGCCAGGCCCCCCTACCATCCTGATCGACTTTCGATCGAGGGATGAAAAGCAATACCCCATTATCCGTAAACCTGACGCCACCGCCAGAACGCCACCCACTTTCGCCAACTTAGACTGGGGGACCAATTCCCCCACTCGGAGTGCGCCATGAAACGCCATGGCGAACGCCGCTGAAAAAAGCCGCACCTCGTAGTCTGAGGAACATACCTCCGGTAGAACACGAAGCAGGAGGACCAACCTGTCCGCCGTTATGGGTTCCCTAACGTCTGGACGCCGCACTTCCGACCTTCCCCAACCCCTCAGTATTTGACGAATCAAAAACGTTTTGGAAGAGTCCGTCAGCGTGAATAGTTTACAGAAAAAGGACACCGCCGCTAACCGCGCGGATACCGCCCCTTTCTTAGCTAACTTAGCCCTAAGCTCCGCGAGCCAGCGCAATAGCCAGTCCTGCTCACCAGCACAAGAAGGAAATCCTTGGACATCGCAGAAGAATACCCATTCTTCCCAGTACCTTACATAGGACTTCCAAGTGGAAGGTGCCAGGGACGCCTTCAGCACCGGAATCAGGGACTGCCATCCAAAGCCACCTGCCAAAAAAAAGGGGGACAGGGAAAGCCATGAGTGGCAGCCTCAGGAGCACATTTCCTAAAATTTTCCCATTGAAAGCGAGAGAGTGCATCAGCAATAACGTTTTTAACCCCTGGGACATGCCTAGCCCGAAACTCAATGTTCCGCTTGAGGCATCTCAAAACCAAAATTCTCAGATATCGAATTACTGGCGGTGAGGAAGAAGAGAGACCGTTAATGGCGAAAACCACGCTCAAATTGTCCGTCCAAAAAATGACGGAACGGTTCTCGAGCTTGTCCCCCCAGATCTCCAACGCCACCAAAATGGGGAAAAGCTCTAGAAGGCACAGGTTCCTGGTCAGGCCCCTGGCCGCCCACTCGGCCGGCCAAGGTTCGGCGCTCCACTCGCCATTGAGATAGGCGCCGTATCCAAAACCCCCAGCAGCATCAGTAAAGAGGTGCCGTTCTTGCGCCGGAGTCAGAGGGGTTCTCCAAATACAGATCCCATTGAAATCCCTGAGGAACAGATCCCAGACACGGAGGTCTTCCCTCATGTCACTATTAACCATTAATTTGGCCTTGGGGGAAGTAACTCCCGGCAACAAGCGCTCCATTCTCTTCAGGAAAATCCTCCCCATCGGGATGACCCTCCCTGCAAAGTTGAGCAGACCCAAAACAGATTGGAGCTCTTTCAGCGTGCAAAACTGCGCCGCTGCGAGGCTCCTGACTGCTGTCAACATCTTCTGTACCTTATCAACCGGAAGCCTACATTCCTGGGCTACCGAATCAATTTCGATACCCAGGAAAGTAAGACAAGTGCAAGGGCCCTCCGTTTTGTCTTCTGCTAAGGGGACTCCAAATTTCTCCATCAACAGCCGCATGGCATAAAGGAGCAGCTCACATTCCCTAGACCCCTGTCTACCGACCAGGAGAAAGTCGTCCAAGTATTGAGCAATCCTATCCTCTCCTGTCACTTCCGCCACGGCCCAATGCAAGAAGGAACTAAACGCCTCAAAATAGGCGCAGGAAATGGAACACCCCATGGGCAAACAACGGTCAACATAATAGTGTCCGTTGAAGAAACATCCCATTAAGTAAAATGATGCGGGGTGAATCGGCAAGAGTCTGAAAGCAGACTCGATGTCAAGCTTGGCCAGTAATGCCCCATGACCCGATCTGCGTACTACTTGCAAGGCATCATCAAATGACTGGTAATATACCGTACTCAAGTCCTGAGGAATGGCGTCATTGACTGACTTTCCCTTTGGGTATGAGAGATGTTGTATCATCCTAAACTTTCCTGGGCCTTTTTTGGGCACAACCCCTAGAGGCGAGATAACCAATCCCGGCATAGGTCTTTCCTTAAACGGGCCAGCCATTCTACCCAGTGAAACTTCCTTACCCAATTTCTCCTTCAATACCTCCGGGAACAGGGAGGCAGATTTCAGGTTCCTGCGAGAAGCCGCACCCGAAACCGGACCTTGTACGGGGATAACAAAACCTTCCCGGAGCCCTGACTCCAACAAGGCCGCCGCTACCCTATCGGGGTAGAGCGTGAGCCACTTACTAATTGCGGCCACCTTCATCGGGGTGGCCGCTCTTAGCGACAGCAGGGCCTCTTGGCCCAGTCCTGTCCTGTCTGTCCCCTTTTTTTAACGCAGTCTGCGGCAGGGTGAAATCCCCCGCAGATGCGACAAGCGTGCCGAAAGGAACACGCGGTTCCCAACGTGCATTGCTTGTCCTGGAATTTCCAACAGACCCCAGCTGGGCGTCTGCGAAATCTATTTGCAGGTCGAAACTGTGTTGCACCCGCCGGGGCACCAGAAGTACCTAGCGATTTCTCGGGACCCAGCCGGGCCCAGAGTTGCATTTCTACGCACCCAAAATCCAACAGTGGATTACCCACCATCTTTCTGCGGAACTCCTCATCATAATCCCGCCAGGCACCATCCCGATAATTATCAGCAATGATCTCCATGTTTTCCATGTATTTCAACACGGCTAAACACTGGTCCGGCCATTTTTGCAAATAGCAGGACGCATAGATCCTGAAACACCGGCGCCATTCGTGAAATGTATCTGGGCGCTGGTACTTCTTGGGGCCTGTCCCATCCTCCGCTCTCGCTTTCTGCCTTAGGGCTTCCACCGAGAGCTCGAAGATGTTAACAAACTTACCCTCTTGAATTCTCCGTACTGTCTTAGTCTTCAAATGCTCGTGCAGATCATAAGAAGACCATGACCTAGTGTCCCCTTGGAGTGCCACCTTCCGATTAACGGGCCTCCCCACCCCACTTATGCGAAGTCTGGGTGGGGCAGCCCTGTCGGACCTGCCAGAGGCAATATAGTCATAACGGTCACGCAAACCCCCTTTTTCTGATCTCTTCAGTTAACCATCTAAGCATCTTATACATTCGTTTATTGCCCTTCCCATGCAACCCCAGTTCCTTGTCATTTTCTGACCCAGAATCATCCGAGGATGAGGTAAAACCCCGCAACCCCACTGAAACTGAGGACTCACCATCTCTCACACCGATCCTGTTTGGAATCGCCACGACTCCCGAAGTAGAAGGACGCTCATCCTCTGACACCATGGAGTCCTGGCCGCTCTCAGCACCTCTCTCCAACCCGCTGCCTGAATCTCCTGACGTAGCCATGTCGCTTTCCTGCAAAAGAGATTGCCAGAGAGGAGTACCACGAAGGGGAAGGTCTGCTCTACCCCTCCCCCTGTGCCCAGACCGCTCATGCATCCCCTCACACACATCCTGGTTGCCTTCGCCACTTGCAACGTCATCATACACACCCTGCTCATCTTCTGTAAAGTCCTCTATCTCTTCACTAAAATGTACTGACTTCTGAGTGATAGGGGTGGCTTTCTTACGCCTAGTGGATGCAACCGCTAAATCTAAACTCTGAAACTGTTCTGGTGAACCATGTTTGGTAGAAGACCTAGTTACTACCTTCCTCGCTGCTGCCGGGGATGCGCCCGGAGCCTGAGGCCTAGCCCCTACACTCCCGCCAAAAGCGCCGCCTGCACGGGCGCCGCCTTTGCCCACAGAAACCTTACTATTACTGCCAGCGCTCTTAGGCGTACTCCTAGCGTGCCCAATAGGTGATGCGCCACCTTTATAATTGCCCGATGGGGCCTTTGCCCCTTGACGAGGATTACTACCCGACGGGGCCTTTGCCCCTTGCCGGGCCGCAATGCCCTTTGCAACCTGCCCAAGGGGGCCTCCGACAGGGACCCCCGGGTTCATTTGGCCAGAGAAATGCCCCCCCCTGAGATAATTCCTCCATTGATTCACAATTAGCCTCCTCGTGAAAATCATCCCCCACAAGTGCGGCCCCTGTAGGCCCCATTGCATCAGCAGAATTGCCCCCCGGAGCATAAGTTCCCCCCCGCGGCACTCCTCTCTTACCTTGAACGCCGCGTGGGGAACTCGATCTGCTCCGCTTCGATGACCGCTGACAAATGGCGGGACCGGCAGTGACGTCACCGGAAGTCCCGCCCTCGGAGGACCGCAAACCGGAAGTCGCCGCCGATGGAGGAACAGTCGACGCGGGAGCCTGCGCAACCACCGCCGGAGGACCAAGGACCACGTGGGACGCACCCGGAGACCCGGACAAGGACGATGCCCACATCTGGAAAAGGGATACCGCGGCCGCGATGGAGTCCTGAGACACCGGAGACGACGTCGGAGGTAAGGCCGAACTGCTCCCACTAAAACTACCAACTATTGGGGCAAAAGAGCAAGGCCCGTAGGGGCCGTGGACCGGAACGCCACAAGGCCGAGAAGGGCCCGCCACAACTACGCAAGGGGAGGAAGGCCTAACCAGGGTGACCGGAGAGCAGGGAACTGAGGCGCTAGCGGCTGGAGACCGGATAGCGGGCCTAGCGGGGACCCCCGCTTTACCGGCTACTTTAGGCGGACATGTGGGCCTGCGAAGGCCAGAAACGGGCCCGGCAGGGCCCGACATGGTAACTAAATTGGGGCCTAAATCAGCACTAACCGCCCCTAAAGAAGGCTCACTCCAGGCCGCATGGCCGACGGGCTCAGACGCACCATCTGGTTGCCCAGCACCACCCCCCATATTGCTCACTAACGCCAGCACCTCCAGTAGGGCCTGATCTGAAATTTCCCCCCTACTAGCCCCAACCTCCCCCAAAGATTGAGCAAGGGAAGGGGAAAGGGAGGGAAGTAAAGGGGTTCGACCCACCGTTTCTGCCGATGGAGGAATCCACTCAGCTGCTTCATCGCTGTCTTCAACCACTTCTCTCTCTGCAGGTTCCTCCCTAGCCTCCATGATTCGCTTTGGAGGTGCTTTAGATCTCCTTGAACGTCTCATGTGAAAACTTTGAGAAAAACAGCAGAAAGAGGACATGTGCTTCCTGAACTGGGCTTAAAAAGGTAAGCTGGAACCCCTCCTCTCTTTCTGCAACATTGTTTCACACACACAACACAGCACTCCCCTCCTCCGTCTTGGCCTTAACCCTTATGTGCATTCCAGGCAATTTGCCTTACATTTCCTGACTGCAGGTTCTCTTGTGTCTGATGACCTCTGCTTGATAAATACTGACTGCAGGTTCTCTTGTGTCTGATGACCTCTGCTTGATAAATACTGACTGCAGGTTCTCTTGTGTCTGATGACCGCTGCTTGATAAATACTGACTGCAGGTTCTCTTGTGTCTGATGACCGCTGCTTGATAAATACTGACTGCAGGTTCTCTTGTGTCTGATGACCTCTGCTTGATAAATACTGACTGCAGGTTCTCTTGTGTCTGACCTCTGCTTGTTAAATACTGACTGCAGGTTCTCTTGTGTCTGATGACAGCTGCTTCATAAATACTGACTGCAGGTTCTCTTGTGTCTGATGACCGCTGCTTGATAAATACTGACTGCAGGTTCTCTTGTGTCTGATGACCGCTGCTTGATAAATACTGACTGCAGGTTCTCTTGTGTCTGATGACCGCTGCTTGATAAATACTGACTGCAGGTTCTCTTGTGTCTGATGACCGCTGCTTGATAAATACTGACTGCAGGTTCTCTTGTGTCTGATGACCGCTGCTTGATAAATACTGACTGCAGGTTCTCTTGTGTCTGATGACCGCTGCTTGATAAATACTGACTGTAGGTTCTCTTGTGTCTGATGACCGCTGCTTGATAAATACTGACTGCAGGTTCTCTTGTGTCTGATGACCGCTGCTTGATAAATACTGACTGCAGGTTCTCTTGTGTCTGATGACCGCTGCTTGATAAATACTGACTGCAGGTTCTCTTGTGTCTGATGACCTCTTCTTGATAAATACTGACTGCAGGTTCTCTTGTGTCTGATGGCCGCTGTTTGATAAATACTGACTGCAGGTTCTCTTGTGTCTGATGACCGCTGCTAGATAAATACTGACTGCAGGTTCTCTTGTGTCTAATGACCGCTGCTAGATAAATACTGACTGCAGGTTCTCTTGTGTCTAATGACCGCTGCTTGATAAATACTAACTGTAGGTTCTCTTGTGTCTGATGACCGCTGCTTGATAAATACTGACTGCAGGTTCTCTTGTGTCTGATGACCGCTGCTTGATAAATACTGACTGCAGGTTCTCTTGTGTCTGATGACCGCTGCTTGATAAATATGGTGTGCAGATGAAACTGCAGCTGTAGTGGGTCGAACGGCTTGTGAAGCCTTTGATAAATCGACCCCTGAGTCCCTCTCAGGCCTCGGCTGCAACTAATTACTAATTTAGAGGTAGTTTTATCAATACATTAAAGGGACAATCTACTTGAAAATTCTTATTGTCTAAAAATGTAGATAATCTCTTTTATTACCTGTGACGAGACCAATCTCGCCACTGTGCATTGGAGGGCCTGTTATGGAACATTCTTTGGGCTGGAGGTACATGTGCTTAAGGATACCCAGAGACTGCATGGAAATGTGGAATTTTATATGCTGGACACCCCATGTACTTTCATAACTCTGTCTTATGTCCATGTCACCCTTTATCCATAAATACAGGATGGGTACAGGGTGTGAGTGCCCCTTGTGGGAGCAATTGTGACTCTATAAACCAAGGGGGCATAAAGGACTTAATAGTTAATAAGAGCTGTTCTTATATTCTGTAATAAGATGTATTTTATTTACGTTGCAGATCTGATTGTGTCTCAGGAGTCTGTCTGGGTAAACTGATTGTGTCCCTGTGTGATTATGTTAACTAGACTGCCCAACATCAGATTGTCTGAGTAAACTTTCTTTCCCAGTTAATTAACTTAATATGTTAATCTGTTTTACCTGTGAATAGACAATTGTTAGAGGTTTGATGTATTGTTCATATGTTTGCTTTACTGTGTAACCAATGCCCTCTGTAACCTGAAGCCAGGGTGTATAAATATGTGTGCTGCTTTTAAATAAACAAGTCATTTTGCTGATATCTCTTTGACCCTCACCATGGAGCTTTGACTCATGCTTGGGGGGAGGGAGAGGGGAAATTTACAGTATGCTGCCTGTGCCTCTGCCCTTTTATGCCAGGGTTATACCGTTACAATTGGTGGCAAGCGACGGGATCATTCCCACAGCCAGAAGGACAGCTACAGGAGACACCATTCCGTGGATTTACAAGTTGGGGGCAACGCATGTCCCAGTACAGCGACCCTAAAAGCAACAGAATGGAACCAGCAGTGTTATACGAGGAGGAGGACCTGGATGGCCGGGATGCATTAAGGAAAGGCATCTGGTACCAGGCCTTGGATAATGTACAATACCAGCAGGGTAAGAGTCTCCCCAGTGAAGAGCAGCGGTTGCAGAAGCAAGTGGCCCTGCGGATGCCCTTCCTGGGAGAGCAGCCCCTGGAGGAATGGGTGAAGGAACTAAAGCACCGGGTATGGCAGGAGCTATGGCTGGAGGATGCCTACCAGGCGCTCTGGTGGTATATGGCACAGTATATACCCTGGACAGCCAAGCATGACAAGCCAGAGGGAGAGGAGTTTGATGGTCCTGGCTTGTTATGGGAGTCCTTTGCAGAGCCTTACTTTGGGAGCCCTGCGCAGACCAGACTTCAGGACATTTTCTATGAGAGGGAGGCTAGGCATGACTGGGCTGACCCCATGAGGTAGAGCCAGACCTGGCTCACTTAGCAGCCCTAGTGTGGGAACTGGAGCAGGACTACAGAGATCTCTTCCACTCCATTGGGAAGGCTCAGCAGGACAGCAAGGTGAAAGATCCAGACCCATTCAGCTGGGAAGATACTGTAGAGATTTACTGGGAAGGACCCCAGGTGGGACCGAGGTCTCTCCACCGGTCCTGCAGTGAATTGAGAGCCCAGACTCCATTCCCCAGTGGCAGGCGGAGTTACAGGGGGCAGAGACAGTTCGTCCTGTCCCCCAGCAGCAGAGGAATATGCAGGGAATTGGGAGCCCAGACTCCATTCCCCAGCGGCAGGCTGAGTTACAGGGGGCAGAGACAGTTGATCCTGTCCCCCAGCAGCAGAGGAATATGCAGGGAATTGGGAGCCCAGACTCCATTCCCCAGTGGCAGGCTGAGTTACAGGGGGCAGAGACAGTTGGTACTGTCCCCCAGCAGCAGAGGAATATGCAGGGAATTGGGAGCTCAGACTCCATTCCCCAGCGGCTGGAAGTATGTATGGGAGAGGAACTTGTTACCCCCTCTCCCCAGCGGCAGCTTAACGCACCAGGGGGAGACAGTAAGCCCCACAACCGTGCAGATGGGACCGTGGTCTCTGCACTTACAGCACAGGGGGTAGGGACAGTTGGTCCTGTCCCCCAGCAACAGGGCTGTTTAGCCAAAGGGGAGATGATCGGTCTCCCCCTCCAACAACCAGGCTCCCACCAGGCTACTTCCATGGTAGTGCTGGCACCCGGGCAGAGTACAGCTGGTCTCTGCCCACCTCGCAAACCACCAATTCAGCGTACCAGTCCCCAACACAGCTGTGGTGAGGCACCTGGACATGGACAAGTTTTCCCCATACTCAGGTGTAGTAACCATTTATTGTGGGTGGGCTGTACTGCTGATTGTGTTTTATGGGTGGGTTGCTGGACTAACCAGGGCACTGACCGGCAGGAGGTCAGATACCCTGTTAGTCTGTTTGGAAAAGGGGAGAGATGTGACGAGACTGTGCATTGGAGGGCCTGTTATGGAACATTCTTTGGGCTGGAGGTACATGGGCTTAAGGATACCCAGAGACTGCATGGAAATGTGGAATTTTATATGCTGGACACCCCATGTACTTTCATAACTCTGTCTTATGTCCATGTCACCCTGTATCCATAAATACAGGATGGGTACAGGGTGTGAGTGCCCCTTGTCGGAGCAATTCTGACTCTATAAACCAAATGGGCATAAAAGACTTTATAGCTAATAAGAACTGTTCCTATATTCTGTAATAAGATGTATTCTATGTATGTTTCAGATTTGATTGTGTCTCAGGAGTCTGTCTGGGTAAACTGATGGTGTTTGTGTGATTATGTTAACTAGACTGCCCAACATCAGATTGTCTGAGTAAACGTTCTTTCCCAGTTAATTAACTTACGGCTAGATTTAGAGTTCTGCGGCCAAAGGGGTGCGTTAGCTACGCTGGCTTTTTTCCCCCCGCACCTTTTAAATACTGCTGGTATTTAGAGTTCACAGAAGGGCTGCGTTAGGCTCCAAAAAATGGAGCGTAGAGCATATTTACCGCCACTGTAACTCTAAATACCAGCGGTGCTTACGGACGCGGCCAGCTTCAAAAACGTGCTTGTGCACGATTCCTCCATAGAAAACAATGGGGCTGTTTGAGCTGAAAAAAAAACCTAACACCTGCAAAAAAGCAGCGTTCAGCTCCTAACGCAGCCCCATTGTTTTCTATGGGGAAACACTTCCTAAGTCTGCACCTAACACTCTAACATGAACCCCGAGTCTAAACACCCCTAACCTTACACTTATTAACCCCTAATCTGCCGCCCCCGCTATCGCTGACACCTGCATATTTTTTATAACCCCTAATCTGCCGCTCCGTACACCGCCGCAACCTACATTATACCTATGTACCCCTAATCTGCTGCCCCTAACACCGCCGACCCCTATATTATATTTATTAACCCCTAATCTGCCGCCCCCAACGTCGCCTCCACCTACAATAATTAACCCCTAATCTGCCGACCGGATCTCACCGCTACTCTAATAAATGTATTAACCCCTAAAGCTAAGTCTAACCCTAACACCCCCCTAAATTAAATATAATTTAAATCTAACGAAATAAATTAACTCTTATTAAATAAATTATTCCAATTTAAAGCTAAATACTTACCTGTAAAATAAACCCTAATATAGCTACAATATAAATTATAATTATATTGTAGCTATTTTAGGATTAATATTTATTTTACAGGCAACTTTGTAATTATTTTAACCAGGTACAATAGCTATTAAATAGTTAATAACTATTTAATAGCTACCTAGTTAAAATAATTACAAAATTACCTGTAAAATAAATCCTAACCTAAGTTACAATTAAACCTAACACTACACTATCAATAAATTAAATACAATACCTACAAATAAATACAATGAAATAAACTAACTAAAGTACAAAAAATAAAAAAGAACTAAGTTACAAAAAATAAAAAAATATTTACAAACATTAGAAAAATATTACAACAATGTTAAACTAATTACACCTACTCTAAGCCCCCTAATAAAATAAGAAAGACCCCCAAAATAAAAAAATGCCCTACCCTATTCTAAAATTAAAATAGAAAAGCTCTTTTACCTTACCAGCCCTGAAAAGGGCCCTTTGCGGGGCATGCCCCAAATAATTCAGCTCTTTTGCCTGTAAAAAAAAACATGCAATACCCCCCCCCAACATTACAACCCACCACCCACATACCCCTAATCTAACCCAAACCCCCCTTAAATAAACCTAACACTAAGCCCCTGAAGATCTTCCTACCTTAGCTTCACCATGCCGGGTTCACCGATCGATCCAGAAGAGCCTCCGATGTCTTGATCCAAGCCCAAGCGGGGGGCTGAAGATGTCCATGATCCGGCTGAAGTCTTCATCCAAGCGGGAGCTGAAGATGTCCATGATCCGGCTGAAGTCTTCATCCAAGCGGGAGCTGAAGAGGTCCATGATCCGACTGAAGTCTTCTATCAAGCGGCATCTTCAATCTTCTTTCTTCCGGATCCATGTTCATCCCGCCGACGCGGAACATCCATCTTCACCGACGACTTCCCGACGAATGACGGTTCCTTTAAGGGACGTCATCCAAGATGGCGTCTCTCGAATTCCGATTGGCTGATAGGATACTATCAGCCAATCGGAATTAAGGTAGGAAAATTCTGATTGGCTGATGGAATCAGCCAATCAGAATCAAGTTCAATCCGATTGGCTGATCCGATCAGCCAATCAGATTGAGCTCGCATTCTATTGGCTGTTCCGATCAGCCAATAGAATGCGAGCTCAATCTGATTGGCTGATCGGATCAGCCAATCGGATTGAACTTGATTCTGATTGGCTGATTCCATCAGCCAATCAGAAAATTCCTACCTTAATTCCGATTGGCTGATAGAATCCTATCAGCCAATCGGAATTCGAGGGACGCCATCTTGGATGACGTCCCTTAAAGGAACCGTCATTCGTCGGGAAGTCGTCGGTGAAGATGGATGGATCCGCGCTGGAGGTCTTGAAGATCAGCAGGTCGTCATCGGATGGAAGAACATAGAAGATGCGGCTTGGATGAAGATGTTTGCCGGTCCGGATGTCCTCTTCTGCCCGATTGGATCAAGACTTCAGCCGGAGGATGGATGTCTTCAGCCCCCCGCTTGGGCTTGGATCAAGACATCGGAGCCTGGATGGATCGCTGATACCCGGTGTGGTGAAGATAAGGTAGGAAGATCTTCAGGGGCTTAGTGTTAGGTTTATTTAAGGGGGGTTTGGGTTAGATTAGGGGTATGTGGGTGGTGGGTTGTAATGTTGGGGGGGGTATTGTATGTTTTTTTTTTTTTTACAGGCAAAAGAGCTGAATTCTTTGGGGCATGCCCCGCAAATGGCCCTTTTAAGGGCTGGTAAGGTAAAAGAGCTTTTCTATTTTAATTTTAGAATAGGGTAAGGCATTTTTTTATTTTGGGGGTCTTTGTTATTTTATTAGGGGGCTTAGAGTAGGTGTAAATAGTTTAAAATTGTTGTAATATTTTTCTAATGTTTGTAAATATTTTTTTATTTTTTGTAACTTAGTTCTTTTTTATTTTTTGTACTTTAGTTAGTTTATCTCATTGTATTTATTTGTAGGTATTTTATTTAATTAATTTATTGATAGTGTAGTGTTAGGTTTAATTGTAACTTAGGTTAGGATTTATTTTACAGGTAATTTTGTAATTATTTTAACTAGGTAACTATTAAATAGTTATTAACTATTTAATAGCTATTGAACCTGGTTAAAATAAATACAAAGTTACCTGTAAAATAAATATTAATCCTAAAATAGCTACAATATAATTATAATTTATATTGTAGCTATATTAGGATTTATTTTACAGGTAAGTATTTAGCTTTAAATAGGAATAATTTATTTAATAAGAGTTCATTTATTTCGTTAGATTTAAATTATATTTAACTTAGGGGGGTGTTAGTGTTAGGGTTAGACTTAGCTTTAGGGGTTAATACATTTATTAGAGTAGCGGTGAGATCCGGTCGGCAGATTAGGGGTTAATTTTTGTAGGTAGGTGGAGGCGACGTTGGGGGCGGCAGATTAGGGGTTAATAAATATAATATAGGGGTCGGCGGTGTTAGGGGCAGCAGATTAGGGGTACATAGGGATAACGTAGGTTGCGGCGGTGTGCGGTCGGCAGATTAGGGGTTAAAAAATTTTAAGAGAGTGGCGGCGATGTGGGGGGACCTCGGTTTAGGGGTACATAGGTAGTTTATGGGTGTTAGTGTACTTTAGAGCACAGTAGTTAAGAGCTTTATAAACCGGCGTTAGCCCAGAAAGCTCTTAACTACTGACTTTTTTCTGCGGCTGGAGTTTTGTCGTTAGATTTCTAACGCTCACTTCAGCCAAGACTCTAAATACCGGCGTTAGAAAGATCCCATTGAAAAGATAGGATGCGCAAATGGCGTAGGGGGATCTGCGGTATGGAAAAGTCGCGGCTGCAAAGTGAGCGTTAGACCCTTTCCTGACTGACTCTAAATACCAGTGGTAGCCCAAAACCAGCGTTAGGAGCCTCTAATGCTGGTTTTGACGGCTACCGCCAAACTCTAAATCTAGCCGTAAATATGTTAATCTGTTTTACCTGTGAATAGACAATTGTTAGAGGTTTGATGTATTGTTCATATGTTTGCTTTACTGTTTAACCAATGCCCTCTGTAACCTGAAGCCAGGGTGTATAAATATGTGTGCTGCTTTTAAATAAACTATTCATTTTGCTGATATCTGTTTGACCCTCACCATGGAGCTTTGACTAATGCTTGGGGAGAGGGAGAGGGGAAATTTACTGTATGCTGCCTGTGCCTCTGCCCTTTTATGCAAGGGTTATACCGTTACATTACCCATTCCCCAAGTTTCCATAACAATACTGTTTTTACCTCTGATTACCCTGTATCTAAGCGGCTAGATCACGAGTTTGGCGTTAGCCTTAAAAAGCAGTGTTAAGGGGTCCCAACGCTGCTTTTTAACGCCCGCTGGTATTCCGAGTCTGACAGGTACAGGACGGTGTACCGCTCACTTTTCTTCCGCGACTTGAGGCTGCTGCAAATCCCCTTACGTTGTTTGCGTATCCTATCTTTTTAATGGGATTTGCCTAACGCCGGTATTACGAGTCTTGGAAGAAGTGAGCGGTAGACCCTCTCCTGGCAAGACTTCTACTGCATATAAAAGTCAGTAGTTAAGAGTTTTATGGGCTAACGCCGTAACATAAAGCTCTTAACTAAAGTGCTACAAATTACACTAACACCCATAAACTACCTATTAACCCCTAAACCGAGGCCCCCCACATCGTGAACACTATAATAAATTATTTAACCCCTAATCTGCCTACCGTACATCGCCGCCACCTACATTATACCTATGAACCCCTAATCTGCTGCCCCTAACATCGCCGACACCTACATTATATTTATTAACCCCTAATCTGCCGTCCCCAATGTTGCCGCAACCTACCTACACTTATTAACCCCTAATCTGCCGACCAGACCTAGCCGCTATTCTAATAGTTATTAACCCCTAAACCGCCGCACTCCCGCCTCGCAAACCCTATAATAAATATTAACCCCTAATCTGCTGCCCCTAACATCGCCGACACCTACATTATATTTATTAACCCCTAATCTGCCCCCCCATGTCGCCGCCACCTGCCTACAATTATTAACCCCCTAATCTGCCGACCGGGCATCGCTGCCACTTTAATAAATGTATTAACCCCTAAACCGCCGCACTTCCGCCTTGCAAACACTAGTTAAATTTAATTAACCCCTAATCTGCCTGCACTAACATCACAGACAGCTACTTACATTTATTAATCCCTAATCTACCACCCCCAACGTCGCTGCTACTATATTAAAGGTATTAACCCCTAAACCTAAGTATAAACCTAACCCTAACCCCCTACCTAACTTAAATATAATTTAAATGAAAGGAAATTAATTTAACAAAATTAAATAAATTATTCCTATTTAAAACTAAATACTTACATGTAAAATAAATCCTAAAATAGCTACAATATAATTAATAATTACATTGTAGCTATTTTAGGATTTATTTTTATTTTACAGGCAACTTTGTATTTATTTTAACTAGCTACAATAGCTATTAAATAGTTATTAACTATTTTTAATAAGTACAAAATTACCTGTTAAATAAATTGCCTAAACTACCTACAATTAATTACAATTAAATTCAATAAACTAAATTACGGAAAAACCCCCCACTAAATTACAGAAGTTTAAACTAATTACGCCTAATCTAAGCCCCGTAATAACATTAAAAAAGCCCCCCAAAATAATAAAATGCCCTACCCTATACTAAATTACAAATAGTCCTTAAAAGGGCCTTTTGCGGGGCATTGCCCCAAAGTAATCAGCTCTTTTACCTGTAAAAAAAAAAATACAATACCCCCCCAACATTACAACCCACCCAATACCCCCTTAAAAACACCTAACACTACCCCATTGAAGATCACCCTACCTTGAGACGTCTTCACCCAGCCGGGCACAAGTGGTCATCCGATCCATCCAGAAGTGTTCATCCGATGGGGCAGAAGTGGACATCCAGACCGGGAGATGTCTATATCCGTCCGACGGGGAGCGACTCCATCTTGAAGACATCCGGCGCGGAGCATCCTTCCAGCATGAAGACTAATGGCGAATGACGGTTCCTTTAAATGACGTCATCCAAGATGGCGTCCCTCAAATTCTGATTGGCTGATAGAATCCTATCAGCCAATCGGAATTAAGGTAGGAAAAATCAGATTTTTCCTACCTTAATTCCGAGAATCCTATCAGCCAATCGGAATTCGAGGGACGCCATCTTGGATGACGTCATTTATTAAAGGATCCGTCATTTGACGTTAGTCGTCGTGCTGGAAGGATGCTCCGCGCCGGATGTCTTCAAGATGGAGTCGCTCCTCGTCGGATGGATGAAGATAGAAGATGCCGCTTGGATGAAGCCTTCTCCCAGTCCGGATGTGCTCTTCTGCCCGATAGGATGAAGACTTCTGCCGGTCTGGATGTCCTCTTCTGCCCCATCGGATGTATTGTATTCTTCTTTTTTTACAGGTAAAAGAGCAATGCCCCGCAAAAGGCCCTTTTAAGGGCTATTTGTAATTTAGTATAGGGTAGGGAGTCTTATTATTTTGGGGGGCTTTTTTTATTTTATTAGGGGGCTTAGATTAGGTGTAATTAGTTTAAACTTCTTGTAATTTTTTTTTCTGTAATTTAGTGTTTTGTTTTTTTCGTTATTTAGTTTATTGAATTTAATTGTAATTAATTATAGGTAGTTTAGGTAATTAGTTTAATTATAGTGTAGTGTTAGGTGTAATTGTAACTTAGGTTAGGATTTATTTTACAGGTAATATTGTACTTATTTTAGCTAGGTAGTTAGTAAATAGTTAATAACTATTTAATAACTATTGTACCTAGTTAAAATAAATACAAACTTGCCTGTAAAATAAAAATAAACCCTAAGCTAGTTACAATGTAACTATTAGTTATATTGTAGCTAGCTTAGGGTTTATTTTATAGGTAAGTATTTAGTCTTAAATAGGAATTATTTAATTGTAGTTATTTTATTTAGATTTATTTAAATTATTTTTAAATTAGGGGGGTGTTAGGGTTAGGGTTAGACTTAGGTTTAGGGGTTAATAACTTTATTATAGTGGCGGCGACGTGTGCGGCGGCAGATTAGGGGTTAATTAATTTAATATAGTTGTGGCGATGTTGGGGGGCAGATTAGGGGTTAACTATAATGTAGATATCGGCGATGTTGGGGGCAGTATATTAGGGGTTTATAAGTATAATGTAGGTGGCGGCGGTGTCCGGAGCGGCAGATTAGGGGTTAATAGTATAATGCAGGTGGCGACGATGTCGGGCGGCAGATTAGGGCGGGGTTAATAAGTGTAAGATTAGGGGTGTTTAGACTCGGGGTTCATGTTAGGGTGTTAGGTGCAGACATATTTTTTCGTTCCCCATAGGAAACAATGGGGCTGCGTTAAAAGCTGGATGCTGCTTTTTTGCAGGTGTTAGGTTTTTTTTTTCAGCCAGCTCAAAAAAACCTGTAATACCAGCGTTGGCTTAAGGTAGCGTTAGAAAAAAAAGGCTCGCTAGCAAAGCACAGCCTTACCGACAAAACTCGTGATCTAGGCGATAGTTTTTACCTCTGTGATTACCTTGTATCTAAGCCTCTGCAGACTGCCCCTTATCTCAGTTATATTAATATACTTTTTACCTCTGTGATTACCTTGTATCTAAGCCTCTGCAGACTGCCCCTTATCTCAGTTATATTAATATACTTTTTTTTACCTCTGATTACCTTGTATCTAAGCCTCTGCAGACTGCCCCTTATCTCAGTTATATTAATATACTTTTTACCTCTGTGATTACCTTGTATCTAAGCCTCTGCAGACTGTCCCTTATCTCAGTTATATTAATATACTTTTTACCTCTGTGATTACCTTGTATCTAACCCTCTGCAGACTGCCCCTTATCTCAGTTATATTAATATACTTTTTTTTACCTCTGATTACCGTGTATCTAAGCCTCTGCAGACTGCCCCTTATCTCAGTTATATTAATATACTGTTTACCTCTGTGATTAACTTGTATCTAAGCCTCTGCAGACTGCCCCTTATCTCAGTTATATTAATATACTTTTTTTTACCTCTGATTACCGTGTATCTAAGCCTCTGCAGACTGCCCCTTATCTCAGTTATATTAATATACTTTTTTTTTACCTCTGATTACCTTGTATCTAAGCCTCTGCAGACTGCTCCTTATCTCAGTTATATTAATACACTTTTTACCTCTGTGATTACCTTGTATCTAACCCTCTGCAGACTGCCCCTTATCTCAGTTATATTAATATACTTTTTACCTCTGTGATTACCCTGTATCTAAGCCTCTGCAAACTGCTCCTTATCTCAGTTATATTAATACACTTTTTACCTCTGTGATTACCGTGTATCTAAGCCTCTGCAGACTGCTCCTTATCTCAGTTATATTAATACACTTTTTACCTCTGTGATTACCCTGTATCTAAGCCTCTGCAGACTGCTCCTTATCTCAGTTATATTAATATACTTTTTACCTCTGTGATTACCTTGTATCTAAGCCTCAGCAGACTGCCCCTTATCTCAGTTATATTAATATACTTTTTACCTCTGTGATTACCCTGTATCTAAGCCTCTGCAGACTGCTCCTTATCTCAGTTATATTAATATACTTTTTACCCCTGTGATTACCTTGTATCTAAGCCTCTGCAGACTGCTCCTTATCTCAGTTATATTAATATACTTTTTACCTCTGTGATTACCTTGTATCTAAGCCTCTGCAGACTGCTCCTTATCTCAGTTATATTAATACACTTTTTACCCCTGTGCTTACCCTGTATCTAAGCCTCTGCAGACTGCCCCTTATCTCAGTTATATTAATATACTTTTTACCCCTGTGATTACCTTGTATCTAACCCTCTGCAGACTGCCCCTTATCTCAGTTATATTAATATACTTTTTTTTACCTCTGATTACCTTGTATCTAAGCCTCAGCAGACTGCCCCCTTATCTCAGTTATATTAATATACTTTTTACCTCTGTGATTACCCTGTACCTAAGCCTCTGCAGACTGCCCTTTATCTCAGTTATATTAATATACTTTTTACCCCTGTGATTACCTTGTATCTAAACCTCTGCAGACTGCTCCTTATCTCAGTTATATTAATATACTTTTTACCCCTCTGATTACCTTGTATCTAAGCCTCTGCAGACTGCCCCTTATCTCAGTTATATTAATATACTTTTTACCTCTGTGATTACCCTGTATCTAAGCCTCTGTAGACTGCTCCTTATCTCAGTTATATTAATACACTTTTTACCTCTGTGATTACCCTGTACCTAAGCCTCTGCAGACTGCCCCTTATCTCAGTTATATTAATATACTTTTTTTTACCTCTGATTACCTTGTATCTAAGCCTCAGCAGACTGCCCCCTTATCTCAGTTATATTAATATACTTTTTACCTCTGTGATTACCCTGTACCTAAGCCTCTGCAGACTGCTCCTTATCTGTTACATTAATATACTTTTTACCCCTGTGATTACCCTGTATCTAAGCCTTTGCACACTGCCCCTTATCTCAGTTATATTAATATACTTTTTACCCCTGTGATTACCTTGTATCTAACCCTCTGCAGGCTGATCCTTATCTCTGAGTTTTTTATAAACTTCCTTTTTTAGGAAGTGCTGATTCTGGCATAACCATTATCATACACAACGGGAGTGAGCACAAAGTTATCTATTTAGCACACATGAATTAGCACTGGCTGGCACAATTGTAAAAAGTACAGAGATAAAAGGTGGTCTGTAGTGTTGTAGAAACAGGCAAACGTAATGTTACTTAAGCAAATCTGGGAGATGGAAATAAAGGCATTATCTAACTTTGTAAGCAATAAAACAAATAAAGTAAGCAACGATCAAGGGAGTTGTATTCCGTTCTAGAGCCTTCTCCATAATGAATGGTACTCATCAGGGCTGTCCTCTCTCTCCCCCCCCTGATCTTTGCCTTGGCCATGGAACCCCTTGCCCAAGAGCTTAGACTTTCCGAAAAAATTGAGGGGGTTACAATAGGTGGCCGCACTGAAAAAATAGCTCTCTTTGCGGACGACCTGACCGTCCTAACCAGCCCTCAATAGATGAAGTCTTTAAAATTCTGAAGTTTTTTGGCACTCTACAGAGTCTCTAATGTTCTTAAAACTGAGGCCCTAGTGATCAATATGGATAGAGACACTTTTACTGCTCTTAAAAACAATTATCCTTTTGACTGGAATACAGACGTGATTAAACACCTGGGGATACTTCTAGGCCCTGATATATCCAAAGTTATTCAGTGTAATTTTGAACCGCTAATTGTTGAAATTAAAGGGACACTAAACCTAAATTTTTTCTTTCGTGATTCAGATAGAGCAGACATTTTAAGCAACTTTCTAATTTACTCCTATTATCAAATTTTCTTCATTCTCTTGGTATCTTTATTTGAAATGCAAGAATGTAAGTTTAGATGCCGGCCCATTTTTGGTGAATAACCTGGGTTATTCTTGCTGATTGGTGGATAAATTCATCCACCAATAAAAAATTGCTGTCCAGAGTTCTGAACAAAAAAAGAAGCTTAGATGCCTTATTTTTCAAATAAAGATAGCAAGTGAATGAAGAAAAAATGATAATAGGAGTAAATTAGAAAGTTGCTTAAAATTGCTGCTCTATCTGAATAACGAAAGAAAAAATTTGGGTTCAGTGTCCCTTTAAGAAACTTCTGGGCAAGTGGGATTTCAGAGAAATCTCTTGGTTGGGTCGCATCGCAACTCTGAAAATGGCCATTTTACCAAAGATCCTCTATTTCGGTGTATCCCCCACACGATACCAAAAGTGTATCTCTCTCAGATACATTCTTTATTTCTCACCTATGTGTGGAAATGTAAATTGCCGGGAATAGCTAATCGTACCCTTCAATTGCCATATTCCAAAGGAGGCATAGCCTTCCCCAACATCTATCTCTACCACGACGCCACCCGCATAGCTCATATTGCTGGCTGGAGTAACTCTGCTGAACAACTGGCGTGGCTCCTCCTTGAGGCTTCTCTGCTCCCGAAGGACCTTACCCCAGGTGATTTGATCTGGATACAAAAAAACAAAAAGGATAAGTTAGCAATTACATCTTTAAAGGAAAATAAGGAGATTATTATAAAAGAGGCCGATAAGGGCGGGGCCATTGTAGTCTTAAATAGATCTGACTACATAGAAGAGATTAATAGACAGCTGGCAGATAAACAGGTCTATCAAGAATTGACTAAGGATCCAACTATTCAAATTAACAAAGCGATTGATAACACTTTGACCCTAGCAGTACAAAGAGGCATTATAACTGATAATTTTAAAGAAACCCTGTATATAACTAATCCAATAAGACCAGTATTATATGTGTTACCAAAAATACATAAAGCCCAAAAAAAAACTCCTGGGCGCCCTATTGTGGCAGGAATGGGCTCGGTATTTTCAAATATTTCCACCTTTTTAGACAGGGTGTTACAGCCTCTTGTGAAAAGCACTACATCATACATTAGAGATACTAATGATTTTTTAGCAAAATTAAAAGATTTGGGTCATGTGGGAGAGAAATGTATATTATTTTCACTAGATGTTTCAAGTCTTTACACTTCAATTAAACACACAAGTGGAATCTCAGCAGTTGAACATATACTTAGATCTGAAAATAATTATACTGAAGGAGAGATCTGGTTTTTGATAGAATTGTAATCTATTATATTATACCAAAATTATTTTTTGTTTATGGATACATACTACTTACAGAAACAGGGTACTGCAATGGGCTCCAACGTCGCCCCCACATACGCCAACATTTTCATGAATAGCTTTGAGGAACACTTTGTGTATCCACATAGCTTGTTCCAACTCTATGGTGCCTCCTGGTGGAGATACATTGATGATGTGTTTGGCGTGTGGGGGGGGCGACATTGGTAGCCTATTGTCATTTGTTGAAGATCTGAATGACTCTGTGAATGGATTAAAATTCACATTGAACATGAGCGAAATTGGGATTGAATTTTTGGATACTTATGTATTCCTTGAAGGTGGTTTTCTGAAAACAGATCTCTATATTAAGAGTACAGATAAAAACAATTTATTGAAATATGGAAGTTGCCATCCAGATAATATATTTAAAGCTATTCCAAAAAGCCAATTCACTAGAGTCAAACGTATAGTATCTGATGACAACAAGTGTAAATACAGACTAGAACAAATGGCTAATAAATTTATTAATAGAGGCTACCCTGTATCATTAATTACAGAGCAATTGAGTATAGTCAACAATGAAAGAATACCAAAGAAAGATAACGATAGAGAGGTGAATCGTTTGGTTTTTGTTACTCAATTTAATTAACTTAGCCATAAAATAAATAATATACTAAAAAAAACATTGGCACATCCTAAGGGATTGCAATCCCAAAGTAAATGAATTTAAAGAAGGCCCAATGACAGCTTACAAAAGGAATAGGAACATTAAGGATTCTCTTGTACATTCAGATATAGGGAGCAATAAATTAAATTTACAGAGAACTATAGGCCCAAAAAGAGATGGATGTTATCCTTGCTTGAACTGCAGTTAAATGATTAAAGGGGAATACTTTTATCACCCTATAAATGGTAAGAAATTTAAGATAAATAAATATCTAACCTGCAGGTCATGCTACTGTATCTTATCAAATGTCCTTGTGGACTAATTTATTTAGGCGAGACCTGTAGAGAGGTAAGGGAGAGAATAACGGAACATAAATCTAATATTAGACGTAAGAACAAAGAGGCTCCTGTTTCCTCTCACTTCCTCTCTATGGGTCATAACATCAGCCAACTTAGATTTCAGATCATAGAGCAGATAGATAGACCAAGAAGGGGAGGTGATAGAGAACATTTATTGAAAATAAGAGAAATGTTCTGGATATTTAAATTGGAAAGTCTTATACCTAAAGGCATGAACAAAGACTTTGATTGGAGTCTGTTCCTTTAAATGTTTCTTTAAATGTTCCTATGGATACCTCTTTGAATGGGCTGAGTAGTGAGATACATATATTATAGGCAATTTTCCTGTATCATATGACATTATAATTTTCCCTAATGAGATATATATATATATATATATATATATATATATATATATATATATATATATATATATAGTGGGACATCGGTTTACGAACGACTCAGTATACGAAATTTCGGTTTACGAATTCAAAATCTTGAAAAAAATTGTCTCGGTTTACGATTTTTTTTCGCAATACGAAACAAGTGCCCCGGTTTGCCCCTGCATACTGAAGTGTGGGTAGCAGTTGGAGAGGTTTTGGAGCCATTTGCAGCAAGTTGTGGAGCCTTTTGGAGCCATTGGAGCCATTTGCAGCAGATTTTGGAGCCTTTTGGAGCCATTGGAGCCTTTTGCAGCAGGTTTTGTAGACTTTATTTGACTTTTTCTCTCACCTCCGGAACGCATTAATTGGTTTTCAATGCATTCCTATGGAAAACCGTGTTTCAGTTTACGAATTTTTCGCAATACGAAACGTCCTGGAGAACGAATTAAATTCGTAAACCGAGGTCCCACTATATATATATATATATATATATATATATATATATATGCAGCCAAAAGAAAATGCACTCTCAGGACTTTCATAAACAGGTTACTTTTATTTCTGTAACGTTTTCGGAGGTCTTGCCTCCTTCATCAGCATGCATATATATAAATAACATAAGAGAGATTTTCAGAATTTTTAAAAAAAATTATGTCAAAGTTTTTAAATAAATATATATATAGGTTTCTATGAAATATCTTTTGTATTTTGTATATCTTTTGTATTGATCTGCTTATCCTGTGCAATATCTCTTCTATTTTAAATTATGTACATATGGTTTTATCTTTACATTTTATTGTAACTTTTTCTTGAGATTTCCTTATGTGACCAGTTAAGATATTTAATACAACTAGGAATGCATATACCTTGGTTGTCCACAAGATGGCACTGTTGTAAGATGAAAAGATAACAGGTGTAGGGTATATAAATGATGAACCTGTGTGTTTTAAAGTATACATGACTAAGGGCCTATAGCAGGCCTGAAACGTTGCAGTTTTTTTGCTTGGACCCAAAATGAAAAAATAAAGGTCTTTTAAAATTGTTGGTGGCTGGTACAATCTTTTGTTTGCCCGAAGGACCTTACGCCAGGTGATTTGATCTGGATACCCAAACACAGGCTGGCAGATTTATCACTTACGAATACTATCATTCTTGATAACTGTCAAGCCTGGCATCGCATTAGACATCATAAGGGAATTGCCCGACACCCTTCCCCTATCCATGGCCTCAAGGGGCTAGTGACAGGCTTTTCAGACATTCACATACCTGAGCTAACTACTTGGAATATTGTTGAAGTACGAGACCTTTATAAACAAAATAAGCTTCTTTGCTCCACCCAAATTGTAGACCTAGCTCCCCTGGCCCCTAAATGGCTTCCTTTTGAAAGTTAGACTACTTGGCTTTTGTCGGGCATGGGGATTTCCTAAAACAAACTTGATGGAATGTACTAACTGGGAAAAACGTTGGAAACTGGGAAGCAAATTAATTAAACTACTCACAAGTCATTATCTGGCTTTGCTTAACGACTATAGTGAAGATTTACCGTGGCAAATCAAAGCCTGGAGCCGTGAGATGACGTATCTCGACCCCTGACGTAGAACATGCAACTACCTTGACCAAATGAAAAGATAAAATGGTAATAAGGGAGGCGCTCAAAGCCAAAGGTATCAACACTAAAACAAATTTAATAAAAACATATAAATGAACAGTGATACAAATATAAAGGGACGTCTCCCCAAAATGAATTACGCTAATATCCTAAAAAGTTTAAAATGACTGATAAAACTTTCTCAGGTCTAAAAAACAAACAATGATAATCAGCAGTTCTTATGTGGTTGTTGTGATTAAGGCAAAAGTTAATGTCTTTTCTCCATATAGAACCAAATCAATAGTCAATGTTCCGTTATTGAAAATACCACCAAGCTGCCTAATAGAGTAAAGCCGTAGCTGCCAAATATAGTGTCTAGAAAAATAATTTCGATATCCAAAGCTCTCTTACTTTGTAAGATATCTTTATGTCAAACCATTAAGCCGTGTACTTTACCAGAATATAAATTCGTCAGTTGAAGGTCTTACTCCCTCGCCCGGTCCTCACCTCGAGCGGGGCTGACTGCAGTTTTGGCGTCTGACGTCACAGAAAGGTGTTCCGGCTAAAGGTAGAGGCCGATTCCTGCGCTCCCCTCTATGCGCTGTAAACACGGTCCTCTTTGATAAGCCCTGCACTTAGTGCTAATAGCACGCAGGGGACTGAATAACAAGGTGATATAATGGACATCCAAAACAGTGTTCCCAAACACAGAGGCTCTGCTCCTTATGAGAAAATGTCCCAATAGTATAACCCGGGTTATTAAATGAGACTCCAAATAAGATTCCAAAGATATGGTTAGTTGTTACAATGGTGATAACAACAACACTGCCAACAAGTATGTGTTGGCAGTGTTGTTGTTATCACCATTGTAACAACTAACCATATCTTTGGAATCTTATTTGGAGTCTCATTTAATAACCCGGGTTATACTATTGGGACATTTTCTCATAAGGAGCAGAGCCTCTGTGTTTGGGAACACTGTTTTGGATGTCCATTATATCACCTTGTTATTCAGTCCCCTGCGTGCTATTAGCACTAAGTGCAGGGCTTATCAAAGAGGACCGTGTTTACAGCGCATAGAGGGGAGCGCAGGAATCGGCCTCTACCTTTAGCCGGAACACCTTTCTGTGACGTCAGACGCCAAAACTGCAGTCAGCCCCGCTCGAGGTGAGGACCGGGCGAGGGAGTAAGACCTTCAACTGACGAATTTATATTCTGGTAAAGTACACGGCTTAATGGTTTGACATAAAGATATCTTACAAAGTAAGAGAGCTTTGGATATCGAAATTATTTTTCTAGACACTATATTTGGCAGCTACGGCTTTACTCTATTAGGCAGCTTGGTGGTATTTTCAATAACGGAACATTGACTATTGATTTGGTTCTATATGGAGAAAAGACATTAACTTTTGCCTTAATCACAACAACCACATAAGAACTGCTGATTATCATTGTTTGTTTTTTAGACCTGAGAAAGTTTTATCAGTCATTTTAAACTTTTTAGGATATTAGCGTAATTCATTTTGGGGAGACGTCCCTTTATATTTGTATCACTGTTCATTTATATGTTTTTATTAAATTTGTTTTAGTGTTGATACCTTTGGCTTTGAGCGCCTCCCTTATTACCATTTTATCTTTTCACTTTATTTTAGACAATTGCAGGGATGTTTGTCTTTTAAGGGGGTGTATGGTTATCAGTTTGTCCCAGCGCACCTATCTACCTTTCTTTGCTTTTAATACCTTGACCAAACACTCTCTACACTGCAACACATTCCTAGAGACGTACTTTAAGGTCCTCCTTAAAATGGTATCTGACTCCCCAAAAACTGGCCAGGATATATCCTATGGCCTCTTCACTCTGTTGGAGAGAATGCGGACAATCTGTGTAACGGTACCAACCGGATACCAAGGGTTAACACCAGGGAACAATGTCCTGCATAGGGAATCAGCAGTTCACAACCCAGCCAGTTTTCAGGTTTTAAACAGAATAATACTTTATTTGAAGGCAGCATACAGATTTATACAGGTTTTTGACCCCCCCCCCCCAGATGGGGGTGGAAAGAATGTTGTACATTAGATAAAAGGGAGAAGCGCCCTTGACATGATACAATAGGATTATATTACTTAAACACTTCAACCACAGGACACTCTTGACTCTCCTTATCACTTAGGCGTTTCTCTCTGGGGGTGATCAAACAATAGAATGCTAAGCATTAATTAGATTGTAGCTGGAGCCAGCCACTTGTGGTTAGAAAATAAAGTTAACACTTTCAGTCCTGACCGAAGGGTCTGTCACAGACAACCTTTCTTACGTTATAGTCCAGAAGTGGCTAGGTTTGCCACAATGCTCCCCCAGAACCAAGCCGGCATACACAGTCTGATCCCAACGGATCGGCTTGGGGATGTCCGGGGCAACAACTTTCGGCTCAAGTAAGCTACGGGGTGTTCTCCGCCATCTGCTCCAACTTGGCTCAGTACTGCCCCCACCCCAAACATGGAAGCGTCTCTTCCCGGAGGGGACTGGGCTTGGGTAGTCACAGGGTTAACATTAGCGGGATCCATGGGAGCATAGGCAGAAACAAGGGGGGCCAAGTCATTTCCAAGGAGAACATCAGCAGGTAAGTCCTTCTTGACCCCCACATTCACAAGTCTAGCGCCCACTCCCCAATCCAAATGTACCCTGGCAACAGGTAGGCGGAACACAGTGCCCCCTGCTACCCTCACAGCCACAGTGTCTCCAGTGTGCTGTTTCTCAGGCACCAAGTTCTCTTGAAGCAAGGTCATGGTAGCACCAGTATCCCGTAGACAACTGACCTCCTTCCCATTCACTTTAACCCGTTGCCGGTTATTCCGGTGGGCAGCTTGCACGGGGTCTGCTTCATGTAGGCTGCCCCAGCATTCTGGCGCCTCTACGTAGCGGGCCACAGGCTGAGGATTATGTGGGATTCCGCCAGCGGGTCTTCTCCAGGACTGTGCTTGATTCGCTGCATTTAGGGGACACTCTGGTCTTTTGTGCCCTAGTTGCTTACATCCAAAGCACCGAATAGGTTGTGAGTAGCCCCGCGAATTGAACCGGGCTCTCTGAGGGTAGTTCGTGGCCGGAGGCCGTGTGGTATAGCGGTGCGCCGGGGGTTGGTAACTGGCAGCTGCTGGGGTGACTTGGGGTCTGTACTCCACTCTAGCAGTGGGCAATCGGTATACTGCTCCCCCTGCCCCTCGTACTGCCACGGATCCGCCAGTGGGTGCTGTATCCGGCACCAAATGGGGAGCTATCAGGGTTAAAGTAGCTCCCGAATCCCGAAGTCCCTGGACCGACATCACCTCATGCAGAATTCCCAGGGGTTCCTCGGCTTGGGTGCTCAACACCTCATGAGCGGCTGGCTCCGTTTGGTAATGGTGAGCAGCCGCCCTTGGGGCCAGGTTCTGTCTGACCTGGTTCCAAGCTTGTCTGCTCCGATTTTGGGTGCACTCACGTGCCATATGTCCCCACTGCTTGCAGGTGTGGCATTGTATATTAGCCCGTCCGTTGTTAGGCTGTAGTCCATGGTGCCTCCTGGCATCAAAATGCTGGTCTGCTAATCTGGCTGCTTCGGTTAAGGTGAGGGGTTTTCGATCTCTCACCCATTCTTGGGCTTCTGGGGACAAGCCGTTAAAGAATTGCTCCAACAGCATCAGTTGTCGCAATTCTTCCATGGTGGTAGCTTGGCTGGCCTGTATCCACCCCTGAGATGCTTGATCCAGCTTGTGGGCCCACTCTGCATGGGAATCTCTTTCTGGCTTGCGCAGGCCTCTAAACTTGCGCCGGTATGCCTCTGAGGTAATGGCATATCTTTCCAAGATCGCTCTCTTCACTTTAGCGTAATCCTTGCTGTCCTCCCTGGGTACAGCGCGATACGCTTCCGCTGCCCTACCGGCTAGCTTGCCTGCTAGCACCGGCACCCATACGGACTGCTCCAAATCATGTAACTCGCACAGTCTCTCAAAATCCTGTAAATACCCATCAATCTCATCCTTCTCCTCACAAAACATTTTAAATGCATGGTATGGGATTTTGGGTCTTACTGGGTTGCTGAGTGCGTCCAAAATGGATTCTGCTCGGGAGGATGCATTCCGCGGACTGTGTGCCATCACGTACTCCTGCACATCTGCCATTACCACGGATAGCATATCCCGTGGTACAGGTTGGGGTAAAAATTCCAGCCTGGTCCTCATTTCCCTCTGGTATAGGGTCTCCTCCATGGCTGCTGGAGGCGTAGCGCTGCGAGCTCTGTCTCCCTCCATCAGCTCAGCAATTAATATAGCCTTGGGTTTGCTGCTGCCTATCTTTCCCCTGGCTTCTAGCAGTTCCTTTTACGTTTGTCTCTTTAGCTTAGAATAATCCATCTCCATTCACTTCGGTCCCTGGTACTCCTTCCATCTTAGTCAGTATTGTAGTAATCCCCCTCTTCCTGAGGTTACTGGCTTGTGTAGTTGCTCTTCTGGGCGATAAGGTTCATTCCGTCGCTTGCCACCAATTGTAACGGTACCAACCGGATACCAAGGGTTAACACCAGGGAACAATGTCCTGCATAGGGAATCAGCAGTTCACAACCCAGCCAGTTTTCAGGTTTTAAACAGAATAATACTTTATTTGAAGGCAGCATACAGATTTATACAGGTTTTTGACCCCCCCCCCCCCAGATGGGGGTGGAAAGAATGTTGTACATTAGATAAAAGGGAGAAGCGCCCTTGACATGATACAATAGGATTATATTACTTAAACACTTCAACCACAGGACACTCTTGACTCTCCTTATCACTTAGGCGTTTCTCTCTGGGGGTGATCAAACAATAGAATGCTAAGCATTAATTAGATTGTAGCTGGAGCCAGCCACTTGTGGTTAGAAAATAAAGTTAACACTTTCAGTCCTGACCGAAGGGTCTGTCACAGACAACCTTTCTTACGTTATAGTCCAGAAGTGGCTAGGTTTGCCACAATCTAGTTCTGATCTTCATATATGGTGGTCATGCCCAAAGATTTCTGCCATTTGGGGCAGGGCCTTCACCCTTCTCTCAGACTTAGACTTGACGTTGCCTTCAAGCCCAGCACTAGCTCTCCTACACATTGGTCTTCAAGTCCTTCAGAAACCTCAAAAAGCTCTAGGAGGAGACATTCTGACAGCAGTTAAGACGTGCATAGCCAGATCTTGGAAACAGGTTGAGGCCCCAAACTTTGATCAGGTTACTCACCTGATCGATTATCTAGCTTCCATGGAGAAGGGATTCTTTAACGTGATTGATCATATGGAGAATTATTGGGAGATCTGGGATATATGGTTTCAATATAGAAATCCTACTTAAACATTATAGGGTTGCGTTTACCCCGTGCCGCCGAACGCCTTTCCCATTTTTTTATTTTTTTTTATATCCCTCTCTATTTTCTTTCCCTGTTACATCCTTACTCCTCCTTTAACCTTTGTTCTTCTCAGTCCCACCTTTCGCTTAGATCAAAATGCTTCCTTGTCGTGATTGTTTCCCCAGGGGGGGCGGCTTCTCTTTCTGGCCGCCCTTATTTGGGTATGCTATGTTCCATCTCAAACTGTTATGATGTTTACTTTTTTGTTTCATTTAAAAAAGTAAAACTAGAATCTGAGAGCCACGGATCAAGAATGAGCCTTAGACCTGCTCTATATGCAGTAAGAACTTGTAATGAAACCTTCTGTTGTCTGCACCTTGAACCCATCTGATATGAAGTAACTGTGACAAACCTCGCCACTTATGAACTATGCAGGAATTGTTATTTAGGCTAATGGTTAAAATGTATGTTAAACTGTATGTTACTGTTTAAACTCCCTGCTGTTTCAGTTGGGAAACCCCTTGTAGAGACTGTTTTTAAAAAGTGTTTGTTTGTTTTTTCAGTTGAAGAAAAAGTTGTTGTTCACTCCCAAGGTATGTGTCGTCTAGTTCTTGGTGGAAAGGGGTTATTATTACAATTATCAAGAGTAGTTATTTGCTTGTCTCTGCTTACCCAAAAGATATTACAGATCCTACTGCCTCTCTGCTACAATTACCAAGAGTAGTTACTTGCTTGTCTCTGCTTACCAAAATATATTACAGATCCTACTGCCTCTCTGCTACAGATACCAAGAGTAGTTATTTGCTTGTCTCTGCCTACCCAAAAGATATTACAGATCCTACTGCCTCTCTGCTACAATTACCAAGAGTAGTTACTTGCTTGTCTCTGCTTACCCAAAAGATATTACAGATCCTACTGCCTCTCTGCTACAATTACCAAGAGTAGTTACTTGCTTGTCTCTGCTTACCCAAAAGATATTACAGATCCTACTGCCTCTCTGTTACAATTACCAAGAGTAGTTACTTGCTTGTCTCTGCTTACCCAAAAGATATTACAGATCCTACTACCTATCTGCTACAATTACCAAGAGTAGTTATTTGCTTGTCTCTGCTTACCCAAAAGATATTACAGATCCTACTACCTATCTGCTACAATTACCAAGAGTAGTTATTTGCTTGTCTCTGCTTACCCAAAAGATATTACAGATCCTACTGCCTCTCTGTTACAATTGCCAAGAGTAGTTACTTGCTTGTCTCTGCTTACCCAAAAGATATTACAGATCCTACTACCTATCTGCTACAATTACCAAGAGTAGTTATTTGCTTGTCTCTGCCTACCCAAAAGATATTACAGATCCTACTGCCTCTCCGCTACAATTACCAAGAGTAGTTACTTGCTTGTCTCTGCTTACCCAAAAGATATTACAGATCCTACTGCCTCTCCGCTACAATTACCAAGAGTAGTTACTTGCTTGTCTCTGCCTACCCAAAAGATATTACAGATCCTACTACGTCTCTGCTACAATTACCAAGAGTAGTTACTTGCTTGTCTCTGCCTACCCAAAATATATTACAGATCCTACTGCCTCTCTGCTACAATTACCAAGAGTAGTGACTTGCTTGTCTCTGCCTACCCAAAATATATTACAGATCCTACTACCTATCTGCTACAATTACCAAGAGTAGTTATTTGCTTGTCTCTGCTTACCCAAAAGATATTACAGATCCTACTGCCTCTCTGTTACAATTGCCAAGAGTAGTTACTTGCTTGTCTCTGCTTACCCAAAAGATATTACAGATCCTACTACCTATCTGCTACAATTACCAAGAGTAGTTATTTGCTTGTCTCTGCTTACCCAAAAGATATTACAGATCCTACTACCTATCTGCTACAATTACCAAGAGTAGTTATTTGCTTGTCTCTGCTTACCCAAAAGATATTACAGATCCTACTGCCTCTCTGTTACAATTGCCAAGAGTAGTTACTTGCTTGTCTCTGCTTACCAAAAAGATATTACAGATCCTACTGCCTCTCTGCTACAATTACCAAGAGTAGTTACTTGCTTGTCTCTGCTTACCCAAAAGATATTACAGATCCTACTACCTCTCTGCAACAATTACCAAGAGTAGTTACTTGCTTGTCTCTGCCTACCCAAAAGATATTACAGATCCTACTACGTCTCTGCTACAATTACCAAGAGTAGTTACTTGCTTGTCTCTGCCTACCCAAAATATATTACAGATCCTACTACCTCTCTGTTACAATTACCAAGAGTAGTTATTTGTTTATCTCTGCTTACCCAAAAGATATTACAGATCCTACTGCCTCTCTGCTACAATTACCAAGAGTAGTTACTTGCTTGTCTCTGCCTACCCAAAATATATTACAGATCCTACTGCCTCTCTGCTACAGTAACCCAGATTGTTTGTATACGTAGCCACCAGAAACATGGAGCAGAGAGTCCTATCTCCTCTAATATCAGTCTCCACTTCAGTTTACATCACAATATTTGTTCTGGGTTGAGAAGTTGTTCCACAGGTACTTATCATTCATGATGTATCTATGCTCAGGGTCTCTCACAAAGGGGTCACACACTGTGCAATGTGACACTCAGAACTAGGCTGTAATCTAAGACTAGATTATGTTGTGTGGTCTTTTTGTGTTCTATTAGCTTTCTGTAATCTTCTCCCCTAGGAGATGATTTAGTAGTGCTGCTAAATCACTTATAGGACCATGTACTTTATATGGACTACTGTCATTTATCTGATCTTCTGTGTAATCCGAGCTACAGGGCCCGCTTATGTACAACCCTCTCAATAAGGCTCCCTCATTTGTTGGTACAACCATTCGGATGTTCTCAAAAAGAGATGAAGATTTATTTTAGGTAGGTGAACGCCTTCTCTGACCCCATAATTATGGCATTATGTGTTAGAGGTCTCTGGTCCTATTTTCCAATTTACAAAGATCCTGGAAAACATGGTGGCTCAACCTCTGCCAAATAACAACATGGGTAAAGCCTCATGCTTTCTTGGTGAGAAGCCCTTCTTTTGTGCAAGGAATACCGCTGTATGAAATGAACATGAACAAGGTTTCATCTTGCGCCATTTATAAAACATGTGGTGCACAAGTGTCTGAAGGCCTCTCCTGAGAACCTCCTGGAGTTGCAGCACAACAAAATATGCAAAATATTTCAAAAGGCCGCAAGGTCTTATTGTGCAGCGATACTTAAATAACAGATATTAATGAGACAACGCATCATTGTAAGGCCCTGTGTGTCTTTATTGATAACAGCTGTTACAGCATCAAACACATTCTTCCTCAGAATGTAACATATGGTGCAGTGGAAAACCTCAGATTCTGCTCACTGTATTCTTTACCAGGAGAGATTTCTTTTGTACAATTGCTAGAGTCCAAGAGCTATCACAAGGCTCTGTAAGGATTCCATCTCTCAGAATGTAACATATGGTGCAGTGGAAAACCCTGTATTTGTCAGCAGCTCAGATTCTGCTCACTGTATTCTTTACCAGGAGAGATTTGTTTTGTACAATTGCTAGAGTCCAAGAGCTATCACAAGGCTCTGTAAGGATTCCATCTCTCAGAATGTAACATATGGTGCAGTGGAAAACCCTGTATTTGTCAGCAGCTCAGATTCTGCTCACTGTATTCTTTACCAGGAGAGATTTGTTTTGTACAATTGCTAGAGTCCAAGAGCTATCACAAGGCTCTGTCTGTAAGGATTCCATCTCTCAGAATGTAACATATGGTGCAGTGGAAAACCCTGTATTTGTCAGCAGCTCAGATTCTGCTCACTGTATTCTTTACCAGGAGAGATTTCTTTTGTACAATTGCTAGAGTCCAAGAGCTATCACAAGGCTCTGTCTGTAAGGATTCCATCTCTCAGAATGTAACATATGGTGCAGTGGAAAACCTTGTATTTGTCAGCAGCTCAGATTCTGCTCACTGTATTCTTTACCAGGAGAGATTTGTTTTGTACAATTGCTAGAGTCCAAGAGCTATCACAAGGCTCTGTAAGGATTCCATCTCTCAGAATGTAACATATGGTGCAGTGGAAAACCCTGTATTTGTCAGCAGCTCAGATTCTGCTCACTGTATTCTTTACCAGGAGAGATTTGTTTTGTACAATTGTGAGAGTCCAAGAGCTATCACAAGGCTCTGTAAGGATTCCATCTCTCAGAATGTAACATATGGTGCAGTGGAAAACCTCAGATTCTGCTCACTGTATTCTTTACCAGGAGAGATTTGTTTTGTACAATTGTGAGAGTCCAAGAGCTATCACAAGGCTCTGTCTGTAAGGATTCCATCTCTCAGAATGTAACATATGGTGCAGTGGGAAACCCTGTATTTGCAAGCAGCTCAGGTTCTGCTCACGGTTATTCTTTACCAGGAGAGATTTGTTTCGTACAATTGCGAGAGTCCAAGAGCTATCACAAGGCTCTGTCTGTAAGGATTCCATCTTTCAGAATGGAAACTATCCGGACAATTGTCTTTTTTTTGGTTTGTTTTGAGAACCTATAGAAGTACAAACAAGGGAATAATGCGGGTACATAATACATTTTACAACAGCTTCATACCCTCAGAAATAATAATGTCCTAATTGTTTTTGCCCCAAATATAGCAGCATTGGCCACTCTTGGACCAGATTGATAAGTTCAATGTACAGACAAGGGGGCCTATCGAATGGAGCTTGACACCCCATATACAGCAGTTATGAAGCAGCGGTCTAAAGACTGCTGCTCCATAACCCTGTCCGCCTGCTCTGATGAGGTGGACAGGAATCGCCGATTGGCTGCGAGTCTGCAGGGGGCGGTGTTGCACCAGTAGCTAACAAGAGCTGCTGGTGCAATGCTGAATACGGAGAGCGTATTGCTCTCCGCATTCAGCGATGTCTGTCGGACCTGATCCGCACTGTTGGATCAGGTCCGACAGTCATTTCATAAATAGGCCTCATAGGGTATTCTAGAAAACAAACAAAACCAAAACGGAGAAGAGAGTCTGTAAGATGATAGATTAAAAGATATCAATGCAAGAGCTGCAGATACATCTACGTTATATTTCTTCACAGCATAGACATATTTACTAGAAATTTATTATGATGGTATTGGAGGATAGAAACTAGAGCGCTATAGTACCTAGCCCTCTGAGGTATAACGATATGGGGTACAAAGTTGATTGGAATTAAAAAATTAAGTTTTGTAAACAGGATTTCTAATAATTGGGCCATCTCGTCAGAAAAAAAATCATAGCATAAGGGGCGGATTTTAGGCTCTTTTGTCGTGCCTGGTATAGTGTGAGGGTATGGTTCCACAGAGACAGATTATATGCGCCTTAAAAGGATACACAAATTAAACACTGCTGATATAGAGTTAGGAGAAATTGGACACATCACCCTAAATGTCTGGGGGCACCTTAATATATTGTTGTAGAAGCAAGTGTCTCTGTGATGCTAGATAAATGTACACCACTCCATTCACCTAGTCGTTATGTTCATTTCTCCAGTGATATATTGCTTAGCCCAGTACATATAAACTATATGCTCCAAACATTTGAATAATAAAATACAATATCATGTACAGTTACATGAAAAAATACCATCAACCCTTACATATTAATAAATGTGGCTCTAGTTGTGAGTATAGCAATGCTTCTAAAGTGTTTTATCAAGAAGGCGGGTCTATACTCTCTACCATGGATAGGAGTCGGTCACTATTTATCTTGTAGATACCTAATTGAGTTATAATAGCCCAGGTTTATAACTGATAAGCTTCTAGTAAGCAGGGATCACAATCTGTTATGAGATAATATATGATAGAGAATATGAAATATGAACACATTCACCAACAAGCTTATATTTATAAAATGAAGAAAATAGTAACAACTTCTAAACTTAATATAAATTCAACTACTGTTTATCATCAACAGCTTGGTTCCTAAGTTCTTTTATCCCCATGCCTTTGTCTGCCAAAAAGGGTCAACTATGGAGGGGATCTGGTAATCTAGCAGTATGCCTTTTATGTAAGAGTACCAAGATGGTGGAATTCCCGTCAGGCCTGTAATAATCAGGTTACCTGTAATACCTGGTGAGTTTAGGTATTTGGATATAAGTCAAAAAGTCTTCGGTGGAAATCTGCTGGAATCATGGGTCTTGGGTAAGTCGGCAAGCTCACAAAGTGAGCATTCTACAGACCTAGCTTCCAGGTCCCCCCCCGAAACCCCATTGGGCCATGACATGTGAATTTTGCTCTGCTGCCTGCCGATGTTCACTCACTGTGATATGCAGACCCAGTGTTGCTGGAATTGTAGTTTTCTTTTTCCTCAGAGAAAAATGTTATGCTGGAAGTCATCGGGTAAAGTGGCGATATTGTCTCTTTTGTCATCCTGCTGTTTGCTCTCATCCAAAAGTGAGAGAGTTGTAGGGGTACAGCGTGGTGTCAGGAAATCCTGTGGGGCTTTGGTCCATGAGGCACAAGCAAAGTGCTTCAACCATGCGCCAGTGCTTATTATTGAAGATGTCTTGGTAATCGGCAACCTCCATGTCGGCCATTTTAGAGGCAGTATATTGTGGTGTTGTTATTTATCTTAGATGCCGGCAGCAATAGGTTCAGCCTTGTTTTTAAAATATTTCTGATTTAACTGATAGTGGGATGTAGATCCTTATAAATGTTTTGTGTCCAGCTGCAGCCAAGTAACCCTCAATCGCTCGAGGCGGGGATGTTGCCTATATGTGAGCCGCCACTGTAGGCCTCTTTTATCCGACGCCGGCTCTAACTTCAAAGATACAGAACAATCCTCCAGAGAATATAACACTGCTACTTGTAGTTGAAAAGAGAATATGATTGTCCTGTGGTATTTCTCATATAACCAGCGGATTATTGAGATCTCAGGAGAAATGCGACCATCTCTGATCGCAGTTCAGACATGCCCCCCAAGTCTTTTTTGTTCAGCAAGATCGGTTTATGTCCACAATATATTTAAAGGATGCGTTCCTTCATTTTCCTATTCAGAGATCATTTCCAATTTCTGAGGTTTGCCTTTCTGGAGAGGCATTTTCAGTTTGTTGCTCTACCATCACTTTATTATTCAGGGGGCTTCTTTGGCTCATCCTACCTGGACTGTGATCACTACAGGTTCAAGTCTCTGACTGGGGAGCTGTTTGGGGTCTCTGACAGCACAGGGAGTTTGGGATCCTCAGGAGATGAGGTTGCCAATAAATATTCTAGAACTCTGTACAATTTTCAGAGCCCTTCAAGCTTGGCCTCTGTTTAAAAGGGAGTCTCATCTCCATTTCCAGA